>NW_027397067.1:21028037-21072706 GCF_003265705.2 Callorhinus ursinus | reverse complement strand
GCCCCATAGCAGCCCCTCGTAGCCCCACGCAGCCCCACGTGGCCCCTCGGAGCCCCCATGTAGCCCCTCAGCCCCACGTAGCCCCTCATAGCCCCACGTAGCCCCACATAGTCCCACGTAGCCCCACATAGCCCCGTGTCAGGGAGTCTGCTTGTCCCTTTCCCTTTCCCTCTGACCCTCCCCTCACTTGTGTGCTTGCACGCGCTCTCTCTCTCTCAAATAAATAAAATCTTTTAAAAAAAGAATGTTAATCCCTCTTAACCAAATTTGCTTCCTGAACTCTCTGTCCAGTCTGGTTGCCTAAATGTCCTCATAAGGGAATGTAGCAGCCACAGGTACTAACATTTGTGGTTTCCCCATGGAAAAAACTGGTGTCGCCTTATAGTAAAGCCCACAAATGACAATCCTGCCCACATACACCGAGCCTCCAAACATTTGTTAGCGCCTCCATCTAAAGCATGAGCACATAGCTAAGGATCACTGAACTTCTAAGGAAACCCTGATATGAACATGCAGGCCCCTCAGATCGGCTGTGCAGGGTAACGTGGTCACTGGAGGGCCCAGCTCACTGCACACTTCCAACAGGCAACCCCCAGCTGAGCATGGAGCGCAGCCAGAGTAAGACAAGCCCGCTCTTGGGAGCTGGAACTGCTCCGATGAGCAGCTTGGCCTCTAGGGCGCTATATGAACCTTGCCAAACTTAGAACTGCACTGCACGCCAAGACGTTCACCTAACCTTCCTTCCCAGTCACCCAGGTCTTCTAGCCTGCCCTGGAATCCTGCCCGCCTCCCCTGACAGGCATGTCACCTCAAAAATCACTTTCATATCTAATCCCATCTTGGCACTTGCTTCTTGGAGGGTCCAGACTAACACAAATGAACCAAGAAAGCAGACCGTTAAGATGGGAACTGGGCCTGGCTCACTCGAGGCCAGTAGAAGGGGATGCCATCTTGGTCAGTAAGTATGGCACAGATAGCCCTTGGCACAAGGTGATGGCTCAAGGTGCTAAAGATTTTACTGCCAGGGACCCAGGAGAATGTGAAGGGGAACGTGGCAGGTGGGATGACGCAGGGCATTGGAAAGACGTGGGGTGGGAGAAAGCCTACACAGCGGAGGAGGCTGATGGTGCCAGGTTGGGTTGATGCCCAACGGAGGGACCATGAAGCTGAGGGCTGTTAAGGAGTAATTAACACTAGATCTGAGAGCACAGGGCCTCTGCGGCAGCATCCAAGGAGGCTCTTCTCTCCTGCAGTGGAGGAACGAGCATACAGGTGTCAGGCTAAAGTGCTCGTCGTTAAGGTTTAAACGCTCAACTACGGCAGGTTTGTTATGCGACAGACAGGGCCGTGGTTGGGAAGACCTGGGGACCCTGAAACATGGGTGGAGATAGGCCGATGGCTGCTGCTGACTTCGAAGCCCCCTGAAACTTCTGGGCTTACAGAGGCAACCCTCTCTTCCCTACCAAGAACTACTGACTAAACATCTATAATCAAAAAAGAAAGAATGGAGGAGCAGTCTCCTCAATAAAATTTCAGGGTCCCTTGTTCAGTTCCTGGACCTGAACCAAGTGTGAAATCCAAAACACATTGATGGAAGAGATGGCCAAGTCCTTAGGAGTAGGAACCCTGCAATACTATGGCAAGTATGCACACCATGGCCATCCCCGAGTCTTTCCCTAAAGGAGCTACGGGTGACCATACGCTGGAGAAGGGGAACAGGCAGACACAGAATCTGAGTTGACACAGATACCTGAAAACAAACATCATCCCGAACCCTGTTAGAGGGGGCACCGAAGAGGCCAACGAATCAACGGAGTCCTGGCTGAAGTCCCACTCACAGGAAGCCCACTGGTTCCACGGGCCCACTCAGTGGGTGTTTCCCCATTGTAAGTGTACAATAGGAATGTATACCCTTGGCAGGTGGAATGACCCCCATATTGGGAAAGCCAAGTGGAAACTGCAAGACTGTGCCTCAACTAAAACACATCAAAAACCATATTGCTTTGGGATGGGGAGAGGAACACCACTATTAAAGACCTGAAGGATGCAGGATGGTGGTCCTGTAACTTGACAGGCTCCTGGGGATGCAGTCTGGAGAGCGACCAAGACTTCCACAGATTTAATTCCCTTAAATTTTTATTGCAGCCGCTGTGCGGGACGTGGTACCATGTCTAAGAGCAGATGAACGGGATATCAGCCACAAGGGGTGCAGCCAATGATTTGGCAAATGCATTCTCTTTTCTTTTTTAAGGCTTTGTTTTTTCTTTTTTCTTTTTTTTTAATTAGTGTTTTCATTTTCTTTGGGTAGAGTCGGTGGTCTTATTTATTTATTTATTTATTTGACAGAGAGACACAGCGAGAGAGGGAACACAAGCAGGGGGAGGGGGAGAGGGAGAAGCAGGCTTCCCACCGAGCAGGGAGCCCGATGTGGGGCTCGATCCCAGGACCCTGGGATCATGACCTGAGCCAAAGGCAGTCGCTCAACCAACTGAGCCACCCAGGCGCCCCAAGGCTTTGTTTTTTCTAATTATATATTTTTTCCAGCTTTACTGAGGGATAATTGACAAAATTGTCCGTAGAATCCTAGTAAGTATGGATGTGTTACATTGTGGCATCCCTTGGGATAAGGCTCAGAGATCCTTTGCCTGAGTCAAAGGGACATTAAAAAGGTCAAGGGCGACTCCAGCAAATCTGCCTCGGCCGGTGCTGGGGCCCCAGAGCTGTGCGGCAGTTTGAGGAAGGAACACACTGTCTGAGTAGGTGGGGGCTCTGAAATAGCGCCAGTGTGGTCCCGGGGAGGCTGGGGCTGGGGAAGCCTTGCACTTGGCCCTGGAACAGTGCCTTGGACCCCTTGGGCTCCGAGAAAACGGAATGCTTAAATTGAGAAGTGTTATGTTACATGAAAACCTGCCATCAGATTTCAGTTGATTTTAACAGCAGTGCTGCTTTTGGTGGCAAGCAATTGGGATCAATTCCAGCTCACACACACACACACACACACACACACACACACACACGAGAGAGGAGAGAGAGAGAGAGAGAGAGAGAAACAGCAAAGAGCTTTAATAGAAGAATAAAGCAGTTGAGCAACATGAACTCAAAAAAGGAAGAAACAGCACAGCTGGGGCTATTTCAGCAAGAGTTCTTTGACTTTCTCTCTGCCATCACAGTGATTCAGTGGCAAGGCCCCAATTTCTGAATTCTTTGTCCCAATTTCAAAAGTACTCAGAAAAAGATTTTGGACTACCTTGGATCACTAAGGAGCTATGGTTAGGGGCGCCTGGGTGGCTCAGTCAGTTAAGCGTGTGACTTTGGCTCAGGTCATGATCCGGGGAGTCCTGGGATCGAGTTGGGCAACGGGCTCTCTGCTCAGAGGGGAACCTGCTTCTCCCTCTACCCCTCCCACCGCTCGTGCTCTCTCTCTCTCTCAAATAAATAAAATCTTTTTTTAAAAAATTTTTAGGGGCGCCTGGGTGGCTCAGTTGTTAAGCGTCTGCCTTGGGCTCAGGTCATGATCCCAGGGTCCTGGGATCGAGCCCTGCATCGGGCTCCCTGCTCGGCAGGAAGCCTGCTTCTCCCTCTCCACTCCCCCTGCTTGTGTTCCCTCTCTGTGTCTCTCTCTGTCAAATAAATAAATAAAATCTTTAAAAAAAACTATTAAAAGAAAAGAGGGAACAAAATGACCATCACATATAGATCGTTGTTATCTAGAAAATCCCACAGAATCAGTAGAAACCTATGAGAATTCATAAGACAATTCAGAATGAGAAACACATATGAAATGAGCAAGCAATCATTAATACCATGGATAAGTAAGAAGAACACAGTGGGGGCACCTGTGTGGCTCAGTCGGTTAAGCATCTGTCTTTGGTTTAGGTCATGATCTCTGGGTCCTGGAATCAAGCCCCTCATCGGGCTCCCTGGTCAGCAGGAGCCTACTTCTCTCCCCCCCCCCCCCCCCCCATTCTCTCTCTCTCTCTCAAAAAAAAAAAAATTTAAAAAAAAAAAAAAAGAAAAATATAGTGGATACAAAATTCCCATTCACAATACCAGTTTTTTTCTTAATTATAAAGTTCCTAAGGATAATCTTTAAAAAATGTATATAAGTTCATTTACATAAAAGAAGATTTAAGTAGAAGGACATGAGAATGTCAGTTTTTCACATCTAATTTATAAGCTTAATTTCAACTCATGTTTCAATGGGATTTTTTAATTTGCCAAAATTATCTAAATTTTATCCACAAGAAGAAACAGATGCAAAAGGCTTTCAAAATGCTGGAAACCAAGCTTTAATATAAATAAATATTTGACATTAAAATTCTGGAAAGAAATACCCCAGAATAGTAACAGTAGTTTCTCCATAGAAATAAGGATGATTTCTTTTTCTTCACTATAGGTTTTCTGTATTGTCCACATGACCACAGTAAATTAATTGCATTTATAAAGGAAAAGGAGTAGAAAGAGGGTGTTAGTTTTCATCCACCTGAGACACTACTTTTTTTTATACGTTTTCTTGTAGTCATCATAGGCATTTTATTTTTTTAAGATTTTATTTATTTATTTAGGAGAGAGAATGGGTGAGAAAAGAGAGAGAGAAAGAGCATGAGCAGGACAGAGGGAGAGGGAGAAGCAGGCTCCCCTGGGGGGGGGGGGGCTCGATCCCAGGACCCTGGGATCATGACCCGAGCCTGAGGCAGATGCTTAACGACTGAGCCACCCAGACGCCCCCTACTTTTCTTATTTTAAGTAAGCATTTTCTCATGTCAGTAAAAGACGCTTATACAAGTGTAACAGCCTATGTAATATCCCATTGACTTGAGTCATTTCTAACTTTTCAATAATATGAATAATACTAAAGTAGTTTTGTGCTTACAAATTTCTGTATTTCAGATTATCTGCCCTAGGAAAGATTCTCTGAAAGCATGAACCATAATTTATTCTGTCACCAACAGTATAAGAATATTTGCACCAGTATAAACTAGCATAATTCTTCTTTATCTCTCCTAATGTGAGAGACATTTAAAAAGAGCCGATTATAGATAACTTTTTTCTTCAACTCTTTTCTAACCTCTGTAAATATCCTAGGGTGACAATGAACTACTTTTATTACCAGAAATGCACACACACAAGCCTTGTGCAGAAAAGGCATGACGATTCCCTCCACTGGGGGGCCCCAAACCCTAAGCTAATATGGTGGCAATGCCTACCGGAAGGGGGAGCAGCGAGTGTAATTTGCTGCTTCCCAAGAGCACGCTCAGGATCACAGATGTTGGCTTTTCAAAATTTGACCCCTTATTTTTGGTCCCCAAAGCTGGCCATTTCCCCCCCTCCCAATGTGAACTGTCTCCTTGCCTTTTCAGAGAGACACCCCTGCACCCGCTCTCAGGCTAAGACACTCTCCTGCCAAGGGTTTCTCCAGTAGAGGGAAGCTCTCCCAACAGTCCCTGTTTAGTCTGAGTAACCCAAGAGAGGTTAAAAACAAAACACAGGGAGAAAATGATCGTACCTACAAAGTGAGTGCTTTCTCTGAATCCATCCTTTTCTAAACCGCCCTGGAGAGGACTTACTCCACTTCAGTGTGGGTGCATTTCTGACGTGTACGCAGTGTTAACAGGAGCTAACACCGGGAGGGCCAGTAGACAGGGACGACCCAGGCCATCCGTCCTGCACCCACAGCCTAGCAGGCCGCACGGGACGAGCATGTGAGTAACAGGTGGACAAGGTAGACTTGTGGGGTGTCCGTCATTATACTGCACTCCATCCAGGACCACAGAAGCCCTGGGGGCAGCTCAGAGGGGCAGGCAACGCCGTGCGAGAAATGAAGACCAATCCTGCTGAATCTATTTGCTCTCTTAGAATAAAACAAAACTCCAATCACTGAGTAGCGACCTTGCAGTCTAGGCGATGACCCCTGAATTCACCTACCCCCTTGGAGTTCTCTCGAGCCCAGTGCCCACCAGCACGCTCACTCCCGTTAATACTCTGTTGGCCTGTCAGAATCTGTGATGCTAAACAGCAAATTAGCCTCTGTTTACCCTCCTTCACCGCTCCTTTGATTTTCCAGCAGCCCCCAAGACTCAAAATTAGTGGGTAACGGGCCAAAACATCCAGCCGGGTTGGCCCATCTGGAGTCTGGGGCTCCGTCATAAAGCACGCTGCTCTGCGGTCTGGCTCCAGCACGTGGATGCGCACTGGATGTACACGCGGGATTTGTAGGGCAGTGTGAGGGCCGGATCACACTCGTGTTCACAGGCAGATCGTCAGGCAAAGACGTGTTATGGTATGGGCATTCTGTGTGTCGGTGACTTGAAGCTCTCTTCTGTTTCTGCTTCCGACAGGCAGGTGTGTAAGGGCTCCTCTTAAGAAAATGGCATAACGTGGCCACCACAGGGAAAAGCCCATCTCTGTCCCTCTGGGCAGATTGGCTTCGAGCCTGTAACTATGGAAAAAAGAGAGCAGGAGCATTTTTGGCTGAGAGGAGAAAAGGGGAAAGGGCAGGGGGGTGTGCAGAGGAAAATGGAAGAAAACGATGAGCAGCCAGTGAAATTCATTCCTTTGTCGAGTCATAAAATAAATACTGATTTAATAAGTCACTATGAATGTGCTCATAGTCTACCCGGAAGATAGAGACATAAGCAAGTGGTGTTCAAGTTATTGTACCCCCAAGTGAAGTCAATTTAAAATATTATAGGGGTTGGGGTGCCTGGGTGGCCCAGACCATCGAGCGACTGACTCTAGGTTTTGGCTCAGGTCTTGATCTCAAGGTCGTGGGATTGAGCCCCGCGTCAGGGTCTGCACTCAGTGTGGTCTGCTTGAGATTCTCTCTCTCTCTTTGCCCCTGCTCTGCCCACCCCTCTTTCAAATAAATAAATAGATCTTTAAATGAATGAATGAATGAATCTTTAAATAAATAAATAAAATATTATAGGGAATCAGAGTGTTTACTTTGCACCAAAAGGTTTCATGGAAATGTTGGCATTTAAGGTTTCCGGAGGGGCAGGACTAAGACTCAGGGAGTTGAGGGAGATATATTCCAGGTAAGGAATGAAGTGCTACCAGCCTCTTAACTGGCAGGGAAGCCCTCTAGGACCACGTTTGGTTGGATTTCATGCCGGTTATTAACTTATTTCCTCCCAGGCCCCAAATTCACCCCATTGGAGTGGTGTATGAAAATGAATCTGATGTTGGTGAGGATGCGGAGAAAGAGGAACCCTCCTACACTGTTGGTGGGAATGCAAGCTGGTGCAGCCACTCTGGAAAACAGTATGGAGGTTCCTCAAAAAGTTGAAAATAGAGCTACCCTACAAGCCAGCAACTGCACTAACTAGGCATTTACCTTAAAGATACAAATGTAGTGGGTGCCTGGGTGGCTCAGTCGTTAAGCATCTGCCTTCATCTCAGGTCATGGTCCCAGGGTCCTGGGATCGGGCCCCACGTCGGGCTCCCTGCTCGGCGGGAAGCCTGCTTCTCCCTCTCCCACTCCCCCTGCTTGTGTTCCCTCTCTCGCTGTGTCTCTCTCTGTCAAATAAATAAATAAAATCTTTTAAAAAAAAAGATACAAATGTAGTGATCTGAAGGGGGACCTGCACCCCAGTGTTTACAGCAGCAATGTCCACAATAGCCAAACTATGGAAAGAGCCAAGATGTCCATCGGCAGATGAATGGATAAAGAAGATGTACACACACACACACACACACACACACACACCCCACACAAAATGGAATATTATGCAGCCATCAAAAGGAATGAAATCTTGCCATTTGCAACGACGTGGATGGAACTGGAGGGTGTTATGCTGAGTGAAATAAGTCAATCAGAGAAAGACATGTATCCTATGACCTCACTGATATGAGGAATTCTTAATCTCAGGAAACAAACTGAGGGTTGCTGGAGTGGTGGGGGTGTGGGAGGGATGGGGTGGCTGGGTGATAGACATTGGGGAGGGTATGTGCTATGGTGAGCGCTGTGAATTGTACAAGACTGATGAATCACAGATCTGTACCTCTGAAACAAATAATACATTATATGTTAAAAAAAATTTTTAGAAAAAGAAAAGAAAATGTTTTTGGATAGCTGGCACCAAAGCTTTGTCAGAAGAGGGCGCTAAAAAGTCAGTACAGGAGGAAGAAACTTGGCTGGATCTTGGAGGTACGCAGCTTCTCCGAGGGCTGGTGCCTTCTTCAGCAACCCCTGGGTGGTTTTGTAGCAGAGCGCCCCCAGCGACACATCTCCCTATGAACAGCTTCCCCCAGGACACTAGAGGGCCCATTTCCAGAAAGTTCCACTAGTGTGGCACCATAGCAACTCGCCTGGCATTCAGTGGCCACTTCTCCAACAAGGTCCACATCTCAGCTTATGGGGAGGGTGTGGGGTGGCTAATAGATGTTTATATCATATTATATCTACTGTTATTTATCTGCTATTCCTATGTTCTCTGGAGTTCTCTTTGCTTCTTATTCACCATTCCCTGGTCACTTCAATCCCCTGCTATAGATAATAATTTTTTTTTACTTTTTTTTTTTTTTAAAGCTCTATACCCAATGTGGGACTTGAACTTACAACCCTGAGATCAAGAGTCACGTGCTCTATTGACTGAAACAGTCAGGTGCTCCAATAATCCTTTATGTTAAGCTTTCCCTGTTCAAATCACTCCAAGGTTTCTCTGTCTTGACTGGTCCCAGACTGACAGAATTTTCAACAAAGATAACTTCTTATTTTGCCTGTACTGGGAGGGGTGGGGGGGATGGGAGATCCTGCTCTTCAAAGTAAAAATTTTGTACATAGGAGTAGTCTATTGTATATGTTACAAATTACTGAAACTCCAAAAAGTAATGAAAACCAGAAAAATGGTTTACAATGGGTTTTTATATACTCTCTTTAAGAAAAATTCGCATGTCTTGAATTCCCAAGACAAAGGACAAACTAAGGCCAAATTAAGAGAGTGTATCCCATAGTGGAGTATTTCCAAAAATAGAGTATTAGAGGTACACTAGAGGAAGGGTGAAGAAACTAACTCTTCAGAGTTGAAGGCATTATAAACATTTTTCTCATTAAAGATTAAAAGATATTTTAAAAAGAAAAAAGAGAGGGCGCCTGGGTGGCTCAGTTGGTTAAGCGTCTGCCTTCGGCTCAGGTCATGATCCTGGAGTCCTGGGATCGAGTCCCGCATCGGGATCCCTGCTCGGTGGGGAGCCTGCTTCTCCCTCTGCCTCTCTCTCTCTCTGTCTCTCATGAATAAATAAATAAAATCTTTAAAAAAAAAAGAGAGAACACAGGCACTAAGGAGAACAGTGACGAAATAAGACAAGAAGAAAACTGATGAAATTCATCAATTATGAAAACAGACATTTATTTCTCCTTATCTACTTTATAGAAAGGTTGCAAAATTTTAAAATGACATTTGAAAAAATTCAGTAAAGTAGATTCTGGGAAGATGGTACCTGAGTAAGTATTTGTACTTCCTCTTTCTTTCAATCAGTTTATTTCCTCTCTGGAGACCAGAGAGGACCTCACATGACCTTTTGAAGTAGTAGGCAGCCAAAAAGTGGGGGTTAAGAGACAATTCTCCATTTGGTCTCTGCACATCTTGCAAGCAAAGCAGACTACTCTCTCTGAACTATGCTTTCAAGTATCGTTTGGATGGCAAACAGTCTTGGGAGATAGTGATAATATGCCTCTCCAGAGCAAAGAGCAGGCATGCTCACTGCACATTTTAAAGGAGTCCAATGCCCTCTACTCCTGTGATAGAGCACACTGTGTGCACTGGAGTCAGCTGACCCTCCTGCTTTGCCCTATGGAATTGGGACTTGGGGAACTGGTGTAAAAAGATTTATAGTCTGGCTATTGCTATTGCTATGAGTAATAAACCACCCTCATCTCCGATCCAGGATTTTGGTGTCTTCGGCCAGCCACCATGAAACTGTGGCAGACTACCTTGGTAACTTGCAAGCAAGGTGACATTTCAGAACTTTCACAGTTCTTGACAGTGGGTTGGACAACATATGGTTGGACCTTGTCTTGTTATTTTTAAATCCAATCTGATAACCTCTGCCTCTTAATTGGGGTCTTTCTTTCTTTCAGATTTTATTTTTAAGTAATCTCAAGACCCAAGATGGGGCTTGAACTCACAACCCCAAGATCAAGAGTCACATGCCCCAACAACAGAGCCTGCCAGGCACCCTGGAGTCTTTCAACTATGTACATTTAATGTAATTACTGATACCCTTGAGTTTAAATCTACCATCATTTTCCTTCTGCTTCAGAGCTTTCTGTAACATTTCTTGAATGCAGGTCTGTTGGTTATAAATTATGTCTGCTTTTCTTGGTCTGAAAAGGTATTTCAGCTATATTTTTTTTTTAAGATATTTTTGCTGGGAGAATTCAGTTTGATAGTTTTTTTCTTTATTTTTAAGACACCCCAACATTGTTTTTCTCGTTTGCATAGATTCTGATGGGATGTCTGCTGCATCTTTGTTCACCTCAAAGTAATATATTTTTATCCTCTGGTAGCCATAAATATTTTTGATTCCTAGTTTTAAGCAATTTAATTATGATGTGCCTTACTGTGGCTTTCTGGGACTCCAATTACACATACCTTAGACCACTTCTCATTCTCCCACAGATCTCTGATACCCTGTTCAAAATGTTTCAGTCTTTCTTTAGAATGTTCTTACTGCATTCTACTGTAGTGTCTAATTGACTATTAATCCCACCCAGCGTGTTTTCCACTTCAGAGGGTATATCATTCATCCCTAGAAATTCCCTTTGTGACTTGTGTGTATCTTCCATTTCTCTTCCATATGTTCATGTTTTCCTTTACTTTCCCAAACACATCAAGCATATCTATAATAGCCTTTTAACATATTTATTTGCCAATTCCATTGTTGCTGTCCTTTCTTGGTCTGTTTCTGAAGACTTTTTTATTTTGGTTATGCGTCATATTTCCTTCTTCTCTGCATGTCTATTAATTTTTTATTGGATACCAGACACTGTAAATTTTATGTTCTTGAGTGCTGGATGTTGTATTCCAGTAGAGATTGCTGAGCTTTGTTTTGGCAATTAGTTAAATCGCTCAGGATAAGGTTGATACTTGCTTTTAAGCTTTGTTATAGTGCAGGTCTAGAGTGGCCTTTAATTTAGGGCTTTTCCCCATTAGTAAGGTGACATTGTTCTGAGGACTCAAGTAATGCCTTATGTGCTATGATCCTTCCATGCTGGCTGGTTGGAATGCAAAGTAGTCAGCTCTGTGTAATTCAGTTCTGGAATTGTCTGGCCTACTGCTCTCTTGGTTCCTTCTCTGGCCTTCGGCAGTTTCCTCTCATACATGCCCAGGTCAGTGCTCAGCCAAAGACTCAAGGAGATTCCTTTGTAGATCTCTAGGTCTCTCTTTGTGTGCTGTTCCCTCCCTACTCATTGGTATCCTGCCCACAAATACTATCCACCTTGCTGATCTGTGTGTCTTCAACTCAGCAAGACCACTAGGCTTGACTTATGAGTTCCCTTCCTGATTTGGGGTTTCCCTTCCTCTTCTGCATCATGGAAACTGCCTCAGTAGGACAGTAAGCTCAGGCATCTTAACATACATTTCCTTAATTTCCCTTCTCTTACATATCACAGTCCCATGCTGCCTGTTGCCCAGCTCAAAAGAACTGATCCATATACTTTGCCCTGTTTTCTGTTGTTTATAGTAGGAGGGCGATTCCTCTGGCAGTTAATCCTTCATGGGCAAAAAGAGAATCCCATATGATAAATTTTTGAATATATTGCTAGATTTTTGTGTCTCTTTTTATTTGTATTTTTTGCCCCTATTTATATAAGTGACACTGGGCTTTTAAGGGTCTCTCTCTTTATCTGTCTTTATGGGACATAAAGGTTTATGTAGACTTTGCTAATAATTATTTATTTTAATCTTATCTTTATCATTGGCTATATTTTCTTTCTCATTCCCTTTGCTGTATAGTTTACCTTTTCCCCCCCACCTTGGTAATACTCGCCAGAAGTTTATCTATTTAAATGATCTTTCCAAAGAAGCAGTTCTTGGTTTTATTTATCAATTCCATTATTTTTAGTTTTTCAATCTATCAAGTTTGGTTTTTATTTTTTATAAATTTTTTCCTCCTGATTTCATTAAGACTATTGTTCTTGGGTGGGGGGTTGGGCTAGCCTGATGATGGGTATTAAAGAGGGCACGTTCTGCGTAGAGCACTGGGTGTTATGCACAAACAATGACTCGTGGAACACTACATCAAAAACTAATGATGTTATGTATGGTGATTAACATAACAATAAAAAATTTAAAGGAAAAAAAAGAGTGCCAAAAATACAAAAAAAAAAAAAAGACTATTGTTCTTTTTCTGGATTATTTTTTTTTTTTTTTTTTTAGCAGACTGCAAAGACACTGGGTATGGATTGTTATCTTGATTTTTTATTTTGTTTATTTTTTATTCTACTTAAATATCAAAAGCATTTTAGAAAGCAGTATAGCTATGAATTTTTTTCTCCTCACGGCTTTGACTGCCATAATCGTGAACCATAAGTCCCATCACTTGCCTAAGGCAGAACAAGAACAACAACCCTATCAGTTACTCAGTTACAACCATCCAACGTTTTGTGCTCTGAGTATCACTTCTTTCTTCAATCAGAACTTCTATCAACCATTGCTTTGAGAAATTAACCAAAATCATTCCACTTCTGATATCCCATCCTAGAAACTTCCAAGCCCAAACTACAAGAATAAAATTTGTACACCAAATTCCCATAACAAGAAGCCATTTCAGGATGGTATGTGGGGTGTTCTCACAAGTTGCTTTGTTTAAGGAGGCTTTCCACAATTTGAAGTCCAAAAGGAACTCAGCCATGACCTCCTGCCAGGTACCAGGAGGTAATTTGGGTATTTTGGGTATTTGGTGAGTCCCTTTGCATCTCTTCCATTTGAGGTTTCTGGCCCAAAACAGAGAGGTAAGTCACATATTACATCTGAGCTCTGATCTCATTGCTACTCTATTTTCTCGGGAAAATTAGATGTCATTCATTGAAATCTGTTTTTTGGATAGACCTAGATTTCTAAAAATTCTTGGTGAAACTATGTTTTTCATCTAAACTTATCTTTATTTTGGGGGCACCTGGGTGGCTCAGTCGTTAAGCGTCTGCCTTTGGCTCAGGTCATGGCCCCAGGGTCCTGGGATCGAGCCCCGCATCAGGCTCCCTGCTCCGTGGTAAGCCTGCTTCTCCCTCTCCCTCTCCCCCTGCTTGTGTTCCCTCTCTCGCTGTGTCTCTCTCTGTCAAATAAATAAATAAAATCTTTAAAATAAAATAAAATAAAATTATCTTTATTTTTTTCTTATCTTACAATGTGTCATTGGCTAAACAGGGAAAAGAGCAAACAATGGTGAATGAGCAGAATCCAAACGGGTCCATGTCATTAAGACTGACAAGTTTAAGGTCTTGCCGCGCCTATGTTCCTCAGGCAAATGAAATTTGCCTTGGGTAACCATCTAAAAAGCTTATAAAGTCTATTATTACTCCAACCTATCTTTATATCCCTAAGAATTGGTTTAGGAGAAAAAAAAATCTCCAAAATCTTGACTCACCCCCTGGTGAGTTGCAATTGTTAAGTCTCTGGTCAGAGATAGCCAACTTCTGGCTGGGAGCTGAGGTCAGGTACACAAGCAACACCTGACTGGTCACAATAAATTCTTATGGGGTCATCTCAGTCCAAGCCCATACTTCTGGGAGGCTAAACATCTGTTTCTGATGTATAGTCTTGTTTTATTTTATTTTATTTTGTTTTGTTTTATTTTGCTTTATTTATTTTTGAGTAAGCTCTATGCCCAATGTGGGGCTTGAACTCATGACCCCAGGATCAAGAGTCACGTGCTCCACTGACTGAGCCAGCCAGGTGCCCCTGTATATTCTCATTTTAATCCAAATGCTTGTGCGTATGTTACAAAATGTCACAGTTTACCAAGTGACCACTTTGAGGAACTTTCAGTATGATCAAAATTGTCCATCTTAGGAGCACTTTCAAACAAAGGGGCAAAAGGAGGTTCAGCAAATTTAATTAATTACTTAATTTGATATTCAATTGTCAGCCTCTTATGACCAATATGAAGAACTTTATAATTAAGATAGTACAGGGAAGCTGTGATCCCAGCCTCCCTCACTTACATGAACTAGCACAAGTATTAATAGGTCCTTCAGATGTTCAACCCTTGCTTGAAAGTGTCAGTTAGAAGAACCTGGGGGAAGAGCCTGGGGGACGTCCGCCTGGCTTAATTGGTAGAGCATGTGACTCTTAATCTCAGGGTCCTGAGTTCAAGCCCCACATTAGAAGCCTACTTAAAAAAATAGTAATAATGGGATGGGGGAATAATAATAATAACAATAAATAAATAAAAAGAAGAAGCTGGGAAACCATGTATTCCTGAAGTTCATCAAACAGAAGAGGCACTAAAGAAAGCACAAAATGATGGAGGATCATAGGGGAAGAGAGGAAAAAATAAAACAAGACGAAATCAGAGAGGGAGACAAACCATAAGAGACTCTTAATCATAGGGAACAAAATGAGGGTTACTGGAGGGGAGGGAGATAGGGGGATGGGGTGGCTGGGTGATGGACATTAAGGAGGGCACATGATGTAATGAGCACCGGGTATTATGTAAGACAGATGAATCACTGACCTCTACTTCTGAAACTAATAATATATTATATGTTAATTAATTGGATTTAAATTTTTAAAATAAAATAAAATGTAAAACACAATATGGTATTTTAAAAACCAAAAAATAAAAAATAAAAAAAATAAAGCACAAAATAGGATACAATCCCAAAAACAATACTTATTTTATTTCAAGTCAACATTGACTGGACATTAATCCAATTTTTTTTTAAGATTTTATTTACTTATTTGACAGAGAGAGAGACAGTGAGAGACAGAACACAAGCAGGGGGAGTGGGAGAGGGAGAAACGCTTCCGCGGAGCAGGGAGCCGGATGTGGGGTTCGATCCCAGGACCCTGGGATCATGACCTGAGCCGAAGGCAGATGCTTAACGACTGAGCCACCCAGGTGCCCCTCCAATTTTTTTGAAAGAGCAAATTCATGGAGGATTTTAGAAATCGACTTCAGATAACAATCTGGGGTAGATCAATAATGTGAAGATCACATTATCTTCATTTTTTATGAACAGTTGTAGGCTAGAAATCAAGGATTTGGTTATTTGAAGGCTGGCATAAGAAATTACTCCTCTAATAGATCTATAGCATCTTCCAAACACTTTGAGAAGGTTGTAGAACAAAAACAGAGTTAGACCATAAACAAATTAATGGTTTTTCAAAATAAACAATGCGATGGCCCCAGATATTCCATATGCCTTCCAAAAAATGTCCATGGATAAGGATACTTGTTGCTACTATAAACAAAAAGGATGCTGGGGGTGCCTGGGTGGCTCAGTTGGTTAAGCGACTGCCTTCGGCTCAGGTCATGATCCCAGGGTCCTGGGATCGAGTCCCACATCGGGCTCCCTGCTCAGCAGGAAGCCTGCTTCTCCCTCTCCCACTCCCCCTGCTTGTGTTCCCTCTCTCGCTGTCTCTCTCTCTCTCTGTCAATTAAATAAATAAAATCTTTAAAAAAAAAAAAAAAGGATGCTGGAAAACCAACATTCCCACTCGCGGCAAGGAAAAATCTAATAGATAATGAGAGAGCTTCAAGGGATAAGGTAGCACTCAACTTCCAATTCTTTCCTTAAAACTCATAAGAAGAATTATCCTAAACTATTCTGGGCCACACTCACTATTTTCTTACAGTTATACATGCCACACTTTTAATAATAACCCTGCAAGTAAGTTCATCACTCTCCCTTGGAGTCAGTGAAAACTTAAGTGATCGATTTTTCCAACAGCCCTGACATCCTCTATGTCCCAGCTGCTATTACTCTTGGTCTTTTCACTGAAAACATACTCTTCCCTTGTGATATCATATTAGCTTAAACTTAAAGAGGAGAAAAATTTATTATGGAAATGGAATTGACAGATTAAGATGTCCTAGAAACTAAAGCAACTAAACACACACACACGCACACACACGCACACACAATCTGATTAAAAAATAGGCAGAGAGCATTTTTCCAAAGAAGACATACAGATGGCAACAGACACATGAAAAGATGCTCAACATCATTCATCATCAGGGAAATGCAAATCAAAACCACACTGAGATGTCACCTGTCAGAATGGCTAGAATCAAAAAGACAAGCAGTAACAAGTGTTGGTGAGGATGTGGAGTAAAGGGAACCCTCCAGCACTGTTGGTGGGAATGTGAATTGGTGAGGCCACTATGGACAACAGTATGGTCTCTTCCATGAAATTCCTGAGATTGTACCTAGTCATAATCAGATCACAGCTAATTTGGATACAAATACATAAATCTGACACAACTTGAAGATTGCTGTGAGGTACCAGAGTCCTGACGGACCAAAAATTTACCACCATTTTCAGGATTACTGAGGCTGAGCAGCTCCATGTTTAAACCGATCCATCCCAACTTTTACCCAAGCCTGCATAGCGTCTTTAAAGCCTGAAGAAAAGGATTAAAGCCCATGCTAAAAGGAATAATAGACAAAGGACTCATTTCACCTTGTACTGGTCCTTATAACACTCCTATCCTGAACATTAAGTAACTGGGTGTACAGATTTATTCACCATCTCAGGATTAGCATTAACAAAATTATACCTCATATTCTATGGTGCCAATACCAAATACTATTCTTACCCTAACCCTACCCAAGGCCATCAATTTCACAGCTGTGCATCTACGATCTGCCTTCTTCAGAGCCTGTTCTCTTTTTTTTTTTAAAGATTTTATTTATTTGACAGAGAGAGACACAGCGAGAGAGGGAACACAAGCAGGGGGAGTGGGAGAGGGAGAAGCAGGCTTCCCGCGGAGCAGGGAACCCGATGCGGGGCTCGATCCCAGGACCCTGGGATCATGACCTGAGCCGAAGGCAGACGCTTAACGACTGAGCCACCCAGGCGCCCCTAGAGCCTGTTCTCTTAAATTCGAATTAATACCTATTTACCTGTCTTTGGAAGAACCCACAGTACACATGATTATGCCTCAAAGATTCACTGTCCCTTACCTCTCACAAGTTCTTTATCAGGACCTCAAAGTTTCACTGTAGGATGAGATGAGCTTTTACTAAGCTTTAAAGCTTAGAAAAAGCATGAAAATCAATTCTATCTACTTTCTGACTTTTAGCACAAAAGGACAAAAAAAATTGTAATTTTCTCCAGCAAAAGGTTCATTATCTGGGGCATGATTTGTCTCAGCCAAGTTGCTTATCTCTGATTGACTACAGGCCATGCAGAACTTGCCAACACTCACTACTTAGAAGTTATTCTGGTCTCACAAGACATTGTAGACAGAGTTCCCAACTTCCTTGAGATCGGTTCTTCTTTAGAACCCAGACTAAATCCTTGGTGACAGAGCCCCTCTCCAGGGAACACAAGCATGAATATACATTTTGCTGACTAGAGCTAGTTCTTCAACCATCCTCTCTCCTTGGTCAGTCTAATTTACCATAAGTTTTAGAATCTTCCTTCAACTTAATGGTCCCCCAATCTGTACAACCTTTGTTATTTAATGAAATGCACTACAGTCCTAGCTGAGCCAGTTTATATCCTTGGCAATATCATTACTTTCCCCTGTACCTATCTCTATTCAGCACTGTAAGCCTTTGAACCCTGCTATGCCTCTTCCACTCGAAAGGTGAGGAAAATGCATTTTCCTGGGCATTTGTATAAGAATCATTCATACTCTATTGCAGACTTACTAGAAATGCTTTTGGACAGTCCACACGTGACCCTGAGAGTTGATGGGTTATATCTACAGGCAGAAATGGTAAATGATCAGGCTGACTATGCCATAGAGATCTCAAAATCACTCTTAGAATATGATTCTTTACAGCCCAGATGGCAGAATTAAGTGTCCTCATTAAAGCCTGCCCACCAGCTAGACAAAGAGAGTTAATATACACAGATTAGTAGATACGCCTTGAAGTGACCTATGATGTCTGGGTGCTTTGGAACAGTGAGGCTGTCTCATCTCAGTGGGGATTCCTAACAAGGCCAAGGAACCTCACAATACCCTAACACTGCCAAAGAAATAAGGTGTATCTAAGGCACTCTAGATGCTAAGAGAAATGCCCTGTCCAATCATTTACCTCAAGCAGGGGGCCCTTACAAGAATACGAGGCCATGGAGCTAACCAAAAATCCACTAACTTGTAGGGATTCAAAGCAGCCGTTACAGAATGCTAAAATCAGGCTCCAGTATCAAAAAAAAGTAGGGAGACAGACCTGGATGCAAATTGTATGAAGATACTCTCTGGTCTTCTCAGACAGCTTCTTGGAAACCAGAGCCTCTTGCAGAGAAACTTGCTGTGATTGCAAAGACCAGCACCATTGCAAGAGCACACTGGTTGTCACGCTTTTTTGTGGGTTTGGTTTTTTTTTTTTTAAGATTTATTTATTTTAGGGGCACGGGTGGCTCAGTTGTTAAGCATCTGCCTTCGGCTCGGGTCATGATCCCAGGTCCTAGGATGGAGCCCCACATCGGGCTCCCTGCTCCTCGGGAAGCCTGCTTCTCCCTCTCCCACTCCCCCTGCTTGTGTTCCCTCTGGCTGTCTCTCTCTGTCAAATAAATAAAATCTTTAAAAAAAAAAAAAAAGACTTGCAAGTAAGGACACTTACAAGTGTCCCTTGCCAAGACCTGGCTTCTGCTGATTCTGTGACTTCCTCAAGCTGTCTCCTCCATACCAGGCACCCCTCAGTCCTGTGAAGCAGCTGTGCTTCCTCCTCCAGGCCTCAGGGCCTTGGCCCCAAGTGCTCTCTCGACATGGAAAACCACCTGCTCTCACCACCTAGTTAACTTCGGCAGATCTTTCCAATCTTATAGGGCAGGGGAACCTTTCCTGTCCTCCCTGCCTAGGTTAGGACATGCCCCTCTTCCCCTTCATTGCTGCTTTATATTTTCTTCTTTGGGCCCATCACAGTTCACAACTGCACATTCATCAAGTAATCAAACAAACAGTCATCTGCCTCATAAGACTGTTACGGGGACCAGGGCTGCACAGGGCTACTTTGCTCACAATTGTATTCCCCGTGTCTGGCTTGGTGCCTAGCACATCAATACCCAGGAATTCAGGAAGTTTATTGGATAAATGATTAAAAGCAAATTAAAGTAAGATACCACTTTTCACATGAAAGGCAGATAGCTTTAAAGGACTGGCAATATTCAGTATTAGGGTGTGGAGAAGCAGGGCACTTGCCCTCATTGTTGGTGGAGGTATAAATTGGCATGGTTTGAAGTCCCTATCAAAATGTTCAATGTTGATACCTGTGAACCCAGCAATTTCACACCTAGGTATTTATTCAACAGGCAGAGTAGCACAAATATGTATTAGTATAACAATGTTCCCAGAAGTTGCTTGAAGTGTTGAAAAACTGGCAACAACTTAAATACCTTTCCAGAGGAAGCTAAAAAACTAGGCTACACCCATAAAATTAATTTCTGTACTTCACAGCCATTATAAGGAATACAGGTAATCCTTATGCGCTGATAGGAGCAATGACTAATAGTGAGAAAAAGCTGCACACAAGTATAATCCCACTTTTAAAAAAAAATCCTACCTACATAGACACAATTGAAAAGTATGGAATTTTTTGGGCGCCTGGGTGGCTCAGATGGTTAAGCGTCTGCCTTCGGCTTAGGTCATGATCCCAGAGTCCTGGGATCGAGTCCCACATCGGGCTCCCTGCTCCTTGGGAGCCTGCTTCTCCCTCTGCTTCTCCCTCCCTCTCTCTCTCCTCTGTCTCTCATGAATAAATAAATAAATAAAATCTTTAAAAAAAAAAAGTATGGAATTTTTTTTTAAGATTTTATTTATTTATTTGGGAGAGAATGAGAGATAGAGAGCATGAGAGGGAAGAGGGTCAGAGGGAGAAGCAGACTCCCTGCTGAGCAGGGAGCCCGATGCGGGACTCGATCCCAGGAAGCTGGGATCATGACCTGAGCCGAAGGCAGACGCTTAACGACTGAGCCACCCAGGCGCCCCAAGTATGGTATTTTTTTTTTTAAAGGAATGGGGGTAGGGAATAAACCAAACTATTCATCAATATTGCCTCCGGAGAGTAGAAAGAGGAAGCAGTCAGCGACTTCTACTTTTACTTTATGACTATTCTAATTAAAGTTTTTAATATTTTAATCTCTAGATTATTTCCATAACAGGGCTTGAAGATAAGGTTGCTTTTGTTAAAATAAAGCTACAACCAGTGAGTGACCGCACTAGAAAATGGCCCTAAGGACCTGATATCCACAGACCACCCAAGTGTCGGCGCATGTCTTTAAATCCTCCAGGTGAGGTCTAGGAGGAGGGAGGATAGAGTGATGGAAGTGTGTAGTGGAGTCCTGGGGTGAGCGCGCCTCCTGGAGAAGCCGGCAAGACCCTTCCTAGAGCTGCTGTCCCTTAAGAATCGGGTACTCTTCACATCTTTAGACTATTAGCCAAGTTCTCCTAAGCACTGGGTAGAGATATAGAACACGGAGAGAAGGAAACCCCGAGGTCTCTTCACCTCATCCGGGATGAGCAAATAACGCTCTCTCATCTCAGATTCTCCGTGCGACTGGGAAACGGGTCTGCACGGGAGCAGCTTGGGCCCCGCCGACGGCCCAAGTGTTTGAGTTCCCAAGAACCGAGCCACCCCGCCAACCGACGGGCGCGGTGACCTGGCCCCGCACCTGGGGAGCGCCAGGGGGTCCGGCAAGCACTCCGGGCGCCCTCGAAGGCGGCGGACCCCGAGCCTTCCTTCCCTGCTCCCGCCCCGCCGCGCCCACGGCCAAGGCGCCCGCCCGGCTGCGGCGGCTCGCGAAGGTCGGGGCAGTCACGGAGGAAGCTACGCTCGGCCACGGGTCTCTCTCCTTCGCCAGCTTTGGGGCCTCTGGCGGCGTGTCTTGGCCTGCTGGGTGTTTCCTCCTTTCCCGCCCTCCACCTTTAGTAACCCAGCCAAGGTCAGGTCTGGCGTGAGGTTTACGCCCCACTTTGCAAAGAAGCAGCGGCTGGGGTGTCGAGGAACCTGGCCAAGGTCACCCGGCATTACAAGGGTTTCTCCCCCACCCTAGATGCTTCCCTGTGAATGTGAATGGGCCTAAGTGCTCCTTTCTTTCCCTCAATGGCCGGCACAGAGAATAAAAATGCGGGCTTTGAGCGCCGGGTATGGGTCTGGACCTTGCTTTTCTGAGTCCCGCGCGTCCGGGGTCTGGCGCCTTTCCCGGGGGCAGCCGTGGCGGCGCAGGGGGCCGGGGCTCCGACTTCGGGAAAGCTACTTGAGAAAACGCCCCGTGGGGGGCTAAACGACCGCCAGGAAACCTCGGAAGCGTCCCGGACGCCGAGCCCACCGCGTCCAGGTGCCCCCACCCGCGACCCGCGAGGCCCCGCTTCCCAACCCAAAGGGCGGTGCCAGCCTCCCCAAGAGGTATCAGGGACAAACGTCCACCCGGGTCCTTGGGGCTTGACGCCGCCTTCGGCCAGGCTCGGTTCTTGGGAACTCAAAGCCGAGAGGCAGGGGCGAGACCCTGGGACGCAAGTCCCAGCCTTACCCGGCGGGTTCGGGGTCGGTGTGTGAGCACCGGGGCTTATGTGGGACCCTTGGCAACTCCCGCCCAGGCTTTCTGCTCCCGCAGCCGGCAAGTCCAGAGGGGCAATAGTGCCAGCCGCGGAAAGCGGAGGGCGAGCGCTCCCGGAAGGGTCCCAGGGAGGGGCTGGAGGCCTGAGGAGTTAAATGCGCGACCCCCTGGGGACTGGAGGGCTAGGGGAGCGTCGGCCAATGGCTGCGGTGGGCGGGGAGGAGACCGGCTGGGGACCTGCGTGGGCCGCGTCCCTTCCCCACCCTCGCCCTCTCTATGCCCCGCGGCCCCGCCCGCCCACCGCTCTCTTAAACCCCCGCTCGACCCTCCCGGGCCGCCCGAAGCCTACCGGTGCGGAGCCCGCGCCGCCCTCAGGGTCCTGGAGGCGCCCGCCCGGCGGCGGCGCTCTCGAAGGTGGGTGCCGGGCTGGGGCGCCGCGGTGGCCCGGGGCCGTCGTCCGCCGGGGCGGTTGGGGAGCGCAGGAAGCAGGCGCTAGAGCAGTTCATCCTGCCTGGCCGTTTTCCCTTCTTGGGGCTTTCACTCCTTAAAATGGCTTGCAATCCGCAAGTGGCGTATCTTTGCCGTCAGGGGAGGCTCAGGAGGAGACTGGCAGATGCCTTCGTCGTGGCTGACCTCTCCTCCTGACCTCATGTTCTTTAATTTCTGAGTCACGACCCTGCTGGGTTTCCTTATTGGGCTCATTGATCTTGCCCTCGAGACCCGCCGGCCCTGAAGGTGCTCCATTCCTCGGCCTTGGTGAACTTGTGTCCATTAAAACGCCATCCTTTCGGGGTGGGGGCGGTGGCCGCCGAAGCTTCTCTCCCACCTGGCCTGAGACTCGTCTTCGTCTGCCCCCGAGAGGCGACCCCAGGCTCCCTAAAGCCCCAGGTGGGGAGATCAGAGTTCCCTGAGGGACCTGGGGAATGTGGCGGGACTCGGCCCACGTGGCAAACCCGGCGCGGGCTGCGGAGCTCTGAGCCGAGCCGAAGGTGGCGCCCTCCTCGTCGCTGCAGCCGGGCCCCTGGGTCCGCGGGGTCAGACCCGGAGCTCGAGGAGGGGCGGCCTTCCGGACCTGCCGCAGGGCTCGGGGAGCGCGTCTCTTTCTGAGCGAGGTGGCCGGGGGCCCTTGGCCCTTCCTTCGCTTCTGGGTACCCGGGAGCGCCTGGAGCCGCCGCCTGCCCCAGAGCCCAGTAAGGCCTTGCGCTCGGCTCCCGGCCGCTAGAGTGGGAGGGCCAGGGGGCTCCGACCGACCCTATAAAAGTTTTGTTGGACAGAGAAGAGGGCGGAAGAGGGAACTTGAAACGGATTTTGCAGGAGCCGGGTTTGGGGCAGGGTGTAGAGAATGGGTTGTTGGAAACCAACTGTGCTTGGTCGAGGCGTGCTTGCAGAGGGAAGGCAAAAGCGACACTTAACCGGGAACTTAGAGTCGAGTAAGATCCCGGGAGGTTTTCGTTCGGGGTTTTGCGTGTTTGTTTGCATTGCCGTTTTGTTAATGTGTTGTTTTGTTTTGCCTTGTTTGTGGGGTAGGGCTGGCGGGATCGAATTGGGAGCTTTCTGCGATTCCCTTGGACCCGGGTCTAGCTTGCCTGGTGGAGGGTAGGCAGGTGGGAGCAGGGCCGCAGCGCCCCGCGCCCCTCAGTTGCGCTTGCTTTCCCCGCAGACGCGCCGCGCGCTGTTGCCGGGGATGGCTCTGCGGCCGTCAGGTGAGGCGGGACCCCAGGACAAGACGGGCTACGCGCCTGAGAGGCTCCAGCGCAGCCCCCAAAACCTGGACGCCTACTACATGCCTTTCCCGCCCTATGGCCACTATGGGAACATGCTAAGCGCTGCGGAGGGAGATTTCCAACCTTTTCCACAGCTGGAGGCCGCCGTGTCTGCATCCCACGCTTTGCCCTCCTTCGCCTTCCGGCCCGCGCCTCCCTTGCTGAGCTCCAGCCTGGCCCTGCAGAGGGAGCCGCTCTACGATCTGCCCTGGTACAGCAAGCTGCCGCCGTGGTACCCAGTTCCCCACCTCCCCAGAGAGGTGCCACGCTTCAACAGCAACCACGAGTATACAGGCGCCACCAGTGAAGACTTGGGCCACATTGGTGGCCGAAGCGACAGTGGCCAGTGCTATGGACCTGAGGTTTTCATTCCGCCGTCGGCTGTGAATGCTTCCCTGCTACCTGAGGGGCCGAAGACGCCCCAGTTATTACCTTGCTCCCCCAGCAAGCGGTCTGAGGAGGGCTCCAAACTCCCGAACCAACCAGGGAAGTCGTCTCGCCGTTACCACTTCACCCAGGAAGACCTGCACTTAGTTCTGTTCGGGGTCATTCCCAGCGTGGAGCACTCAGCCCCTCTGCACCATGCAATTTCCGGCTTCCTGGTCCCCACAGACAGCTCTGGTAAAGGCGGTCACATGGGGCGGGAGCCAGGTTGAATGGGAATAGAGGTGGGAGCAGGAGTGGGGAAGGAGGATATTAAGGTGGATCCAAGACTGTCCAAGTCCAGTGGGGAAGTATATCTACTTCCCATCAGAGTATGGAGCCTGGGGAGGCCAAGCTCACTTCTGAGGCTCTACTTACCTAAATGCATGATTCCTAAGGTTGGTTTTAGTGGGAGCTGAGGGTCAAGAGAGACATGGTTCACACAGGGGACTTGTCAGCTGGGATCAGATTCTACCAGGATGTACCAGGTTATCTCCTTGAGAGCCTCATGCAATTCCTACTTGGAGTCCCAGCCTCGCCATCTGTCTTGACTTTGGTCAATCAAAGTCAGCATCATCTCTGATTCTCAAGTTCTTTAAATTTGCAAAATGGGGTTAATTACATAACCTTGCAAGGGTTGTTCTGAGTCTCAAATGAGAAATTTTATATGTAAAAGGAGCAGGAAAAAATATAAAGGATAAACCTCAAACTCAGGATAATGGTTACCTCCAAGAAGTGGGGAGGGAAACACCTTATGAAAAATAAAATTTTAACCCTTTTTTTCTAGGACCCGATTCTCTCTGTCGAACTCTGGATAAAGACTCGCTTCAACTACCAGAAGGTAGGCAGGGCTTCTTGCCTGGATTTCTGTCCCTGAACGAATACAGACAGTTTCCTCGGTGACTTTCCTACCTTGGCTTTGCCCTAGGTCTGTGCCTCAAGCAGACGATGTTCGGTGAGGTTCGACATTTTGGTGTGTTCTGCAGTAGTCTCATTGCCAAAGGAGTCAGGTTTGGGCCCTTTCAAGGTAAAGTGGTCAACGCCAGTGAAGTCAAGACCTATGGAGACAATTCTCTGATGTGGGAGGTAAATGAATGTTTCTGGTGGGTCGACATAGTGGGAAATGATGCTGGTGGGGAACAATGTTGGCTTCTGGCCCTCCGGGGGAATGAATCCTAGCCGGGGAGAGGGCACACTCTGCTGTCAGGGCTGCCCGTTTTTGCAGCAGAAAGAGAAGGAAAGGCAGACACTCATTCCCCCAAGAAAGCGCTTCTGCGTGCATTCTTTGTGTTTTGTGCTGCCTTAAATCGTTTTCATCTGTGAAGAGTAGCAATGAACTATACATTTAAAGAATATTTGTCTATATTTATAGGCAACACCAGATGCTTTAGAGGTTATACAGTGGTGCTGAGAATATGCCAAAGAGAAGAAAAACACATTTTAAAATTTGTGATATCATTTGCCTGTGAAATTAGCTATGGATTTTGAAAAACTGATACTCTTCTGTTTGGGGCATGCTGGTCGGACTCCAGTTTGTCAGAATATATCAGATCCCTCCCCTTGACCCTGAATTTTCTACTTCTAGGAGTATAGTTTAGGAAGGTAGTCTGAAATTCAGACTGTGTGGAAGATGTTAATCACAAAGTTGCTTATAATAACAAAACATTGGAGACAGTGGAATTGCACACAGCAGAGAAAGAATTAAAGTTTGGCTCCGCTAATATGCATGACAACTAGGTGGGGATAAAGCACAGAACTAATTGGTTGTCTTTACTACGTTGTGCATTAAATGCAACCTTCTCTTGTTCCCCTTTTCTCTGCTTATGGAATTAACATACTATAGAAATTTGGAAATTAAGCAAGCGGTGAAAGTAAGAATCTTTTAAAAATGTCACAGCACCTATAGAGAGATGCTTGATAAATCTATTAGGGCTTTAATAATATTAAATAATAATAAACATATTTAGTGGATTCAGGCATGAGATTTGGACTATAAATTTTTAATAAGTAATTTTACTTTACAGGTTAGGCCAAAAAAAAGTGCATTTTAAACTTTGTTTTATTTTATTTAGATCTTTGAAGATGGTCATTTGAGTCACTTTATAGATGGAAAAGGAGGTTCAGGCAACTGGATGTCCTATGTCAACTGTGCCCGTTTCCCCAAGGAGCAGAACCTAGTCGCAGTGCAGTGTCAAGGGCAGATCTTCTATGAAAGCTGCAAGGAGATCTGCCAGAACCAAGAGCTCCTGGTGTGGTATGGAGACTGCTATGAGAAGTTTTTGGACATTCCTGTGAGCCTTCAGGTTACAGAGCAGGGCAAGCAGGCGCCTGGTCCCTCTGAAGGTGAGTGCACACCTTTGCCTTTCCCAGTGAGGCTCTTCAGTGGAAGGACTTGGCTCTTTTCTGAACATGAACCCCCCCCTCCCGCGGCATCACCGCTGACCTCTGGAGCTCCTGCCCCCCAGAGGCTAATGCCCGGGAGACTAAACTGAGGGTGTCTCTAACCAGGGGGCACTACCCAGCTGGAGGAAAATGCCCTTATCTTTTTCCAGAGCTGCTGAAGCTACTTCTGTTCACAAGAAAACCTTTTCTTTTTCCCCTTCACCTCCTTCCAGAGAAAAAAATACAAGCAAAATAAATGGATGCAACCCCTTGCCTAGGTGAGCCAGTTTCTGATTCATCTGTGCTCAGACTAACACAGCCGATGACTCCATCAAAGCTCTGGAGCAGGGCTTTTCAAATGGGGGTTGCAGTATCTTAATGTGGTGGAAAATCAATTCAGTGGTTTAGACCATCTTTAAAAAGAAAAAAAAGGAATTAGAATACGGTAGAATAGAAAATGTCGACGTGAATCTCAAGTAAAAGTAAGCATTGTTTTCGTGAAGTTGTTTCAGATGGAGGTGTGTGTGTGTGTGTGTGTGTGTGTGTGTGTGTGCGCGCGCGCGCGCGCTAGCTAAGCCTCAAATATTTTAATAAAATGTCTTTCTTACTGTGGATTTTAGTCACCTTTGAGAAGCATTGAGCTAGACTCTCACTCTCAAATTTTAATGTGGATGTGAATATCTGGGGATCTTGGAAAGATGCAGATTCCCATTCAGGGCTGGGATCTGAGATTTCTGCATTTCTGTCAAGCTTCCAGGGGAAGCTGATGCTGCTGGCCCCTGGACCACATGCGAGCAGCAAGAAGCTAGAGGACCAGCAAGCCATTCCCTGGGAGTGAGCCTCTGGAATTTGCATTTTTAAAATGCTCTCTGACTGATTTTTACATACACAAAAGCTTGGGAATCCTTGATCTAGTAGGTGGTATGAGATAAATGCAAATTACTATAATGTGTGTAATAGGATGGAAGACCACCTTATTATGTTATAATAAATGTAATAAGTAACAGGTTAAAGAAAAGTGAATTGCTTTCATCACACACTACAGTGATTGTCTGCATGCGTATCTCCCTTGCAAACTGAGAACCTTCAGGGCAGGAAATAATCCTAAACACCTTAATATCGCCTTCTCCTGGATCCCAATGTATATTGAATGAAAGCAGAAGACGTTAGGATCAACATGGGAGAAGCTGCTTAGGGGTGAGATGTGTTGGGCTGGGAGAGGGAAGGCAATCCAGGTTTAGCCAAACCTCGGGTCATGATCCCAGGGTCCTGAGATCGAGGCCCGCATCAGGAGTCTGCTTCCCGAAGCCGAAGGAAGGAGGACATGCTCACAGGGATTAGACAGTGGACGATGAACAGCCTCTTCTTCCTAGGGTCCAAATAATGAGGTCCGGTCCGAATGGCTTTGCTAAACTATCTTCCTGCTGCCCCAACATGTGAATGGCGTGGGGCTAAGTCAGGGGTAGCAGTGAGATTGTGGGACTCTCTAAAGTCCGTGGACCTCACAGTTGTCTCTTACTTAGCACCAAACCAAGTAAGTCTTTTTGGTCACTTCCAAAATGTACTGATTGTTTTTGAAACAAAAGTGAAAAATACGGGGCACCTGGGTGGCTCAGCTGTTAAGCGTCTGCTTTTGGCTCAGGTCATGATCCCAGGGTCCTGGGATCGGGCCCCGCATCGGGCTCCCTGCTCCGCGGGAAGCCTGCTTCTCCCTCTCCCGCTCCCCCTGCTTGTGTTCCCTCTCTCTCTGTGTCTCTCTCTGTCAGATAAATAAATAAAATCTTTAAAAAAAAAAAAGTGAAAAATAGATTGAGAAAAATACATGCTTCATAACTCACAAAATATAAACATCTTCTTGAAAAAGTACTTAGCATTATGTATTGAGCTATTACAATGATCATAACGTTTGATTTCTCAGTAATACTCTTCTGGAAATTTGTCTTCAGAAAATAGTCCAGAAGGGAAAGCTTTTTGTCCTCAAGGATTTTTACTACAGCACCATCCATATTAGTGAAAAATCACAAACAAACCAAAATGCTCAACAGTGGAATAATTTTTTTTAAGAGTTTTTATTTATTTATTTGACAGAGAGACAGCGAGAGAGGGAACACAAGCAGGGGGAGTGGGAGAGGGAGCAGCAGGCTTCCCGATGCCAGCCTCGATCTCAGGACCCTGGGATCCTGACCCGAGCTGAGGGCAGACGCTTAAGGACTGACAGCCCCTCAGTAGTAGAATAATTCTTACGTAAATGATGATATATTAACATATGGAATAATATGCAGAAATCAGAAATCCCCATTTGGCAACAAGGAGCAAGGGGGAGGGCTTATGATAATGAATGGGGTTGAATAATACATATTTGAGACAACGTGTGGAAGGAAATTGGTAAACAGTTTTATTTGTTGGAAAGAATTATGGATGAATTCATTTGTTTTCTATTGTGAGTGGTTTGGGATAGGATTAAAAAGGAAAGAAAAATGAAAATTCCTCTGTCCCCTCAAAAGAACTGTTTTCCTCAAAGGCTTTTGGAGAGGATTGGTGGGAACTTCCCCCTTTCGGGTCCTGAGTGGGAGGGAAGAGTGTGGACCCTATGTGGGCGGGTTATTTGAGTATGCAAGCCTGCAGAGTGTGTGTCTTGGGGGATGGAGGTGTGGAATGTGAAGACGACTCTTTTTTTTTTTTTAAAGATTTTATTTATTTAATTGACAGAGAAAGAGAGAGACAGAGAGAGAGGGAACACAAGCAGGGGGAGTGGGAGAGGGAGAAGCAGGCTTCCCGCCGAGCAGGGAGCCCGATGCGGGGCTCGATCCCAGGACCCTGGGATCATGACCTGAGCCGAAGGCAGTTGCTTAACCAACTGAGCCACCCAGGCGCCCCGTGAAGACGACTCTTAATCGATACCAAACTCTGAACTGTGTGTGGTGGGGCAGGAAGCATCATTGTCAAAATCGGGAAGCCCCTTGGCTAAAAAAGCGTAGTTGACTGAGGGGGGGTGGGGGAGGAGAAGAAAGAAGGAAAGGGAGCAGGATAAAATCATTAGGTTAAGTTAAATTTCCAAAGACCTGAGCAGAAAATGTGGGCAGCTGAACCCCAATTAGTAAGAGTGTCGTGCCACCTTTTTGCCTAAGCAGTTCTTCTGCAAACTCACTATTGACCCATCACTTTGAATTCTGGTGTGCTTTCGAGCTTTGATTTGTAAAGATCACCGATCCCTATCTTGTAGACCCTCTCTTCCCACTGCTGGAGCAGGAAGGCCAGGTATTTCTGACCAATGAAAATGCTAGCTCTGAGCTAAAGCCATCCCAGCAAGGGAATTCTGAGAGTATTAGCACCTCAATGAAAGTGATAGACATCCCGGGCAATGGATAGTCCTGGGGTTGGCGGTTGCCTTCCTGGTTATTTACTTAATGAATGGTTTATTTCCTTAGCCACCTGTTAAACGTGCCTGGGATGTAGTTGTCAACTAACAAAGCCCCCAATGGATAGCTTCCCTGCA
This sequence comes from Callorhinus ursinus, assembly GCF_003265705.2. Lineage (NCBI taxonomy): Eukaryota > Metazoa > Chordata > Mammalia > Carnivora > Otariidae > Callorhinus > Callorhinus ursinus. Next base: position 21,042,965 of record NW_027397067.1, on the reverse strand, counting down.
GTCCTGGTGCTAAGAAGATTTCCATCTACAGACTCTTGCATATACTTACTGCTGGCTCTTCTCTCCCTCCCCTCCCTGGGGCCAGACAATGGGGTCTCAGTGATGCATTCACAGTCAAAGCCACTTGATCCTTTGGAATCCAGAGTGTCCTCAGCATGTTTTTGTAGGTGGCCCTGGTCCTGTGCCCTCCCCCAACAATAGACACCCTTGGACCTGGGGCCTCCCTTGCTAGAGTCGGCTGAACCCTCTCTAACCTCTCCCTCCCTCCCTCCTCCATTGATAAAAACAGATTTACCTTTCTGGGTCTTAAGTCTATCACTCACCGATAGTATCACTCATATTGGTAAGAGCTCAATAAGTGACAGGATTAAATTAATCATCATGATAACCCTATGAATACAAGGGAAGGCAAGATAATTGTCATCCTCACTCCATACATTTTGGTTCTAACTCTGGAATCTCTTCCAGAAGTTCAGAGAAGTAAACCACAAGCTAAACAGGTGCCTAAGACTTTGTAAATGGGGTCAAATGGAACAGCCCTTGTGAAGCCTAGGAAGTAAGCTATTGGTGTCCATCATTGTCCTGTGTTCGTCAGTGACCGAGGTGAACTGCTTTGAACTTAAGAGTTTAAGCTGATCTGAAAGGAACACAGTACATATGTTTGGTATATTAACCTAACCTCCTAACACGTGCCAGTCAAGAGTGTGTTCAAGAACTGTAGGGCTGGGGCGGCACCTGGGTGTTTCAGTCAGTTAAGTGGGTTAAGTGTCTGCCTTCTAAGCATCTGCTCAGGTCATGATCTCAGGGTCCTGGGACTGAGCCAGCTTCGTTGGGCTCCCTGCTCAGCAGGGGAATCTGCTTCTCCCTCTGCCTCTGCCTCTCCCCCTGCTCATGCTCATGCTCTGTTGCTCTCTCCTCTCAAATAAATAAATCTTAAAAACAAAAAACAAAAAAAAACTGTAGGGTTGAACTGCTCTTAAATAGGGCTGGCGGCAGGGCTTCGACAAATACATTTCAGGGAACAAAGGGGAAGGAGAGCCTACAAATTAAGAGATTGAACAGACATAGCAAACCATAGACAACAAGAAGACTGAATCCAAAATTGAACTGATTGGAAAATAATTACACATATGTGTATACACATTTATTTCTTCCAGGAATAAGAGTTAATTGTTTAGGTATGATAATGGCAATACGGTTACTACTTTTTAAAAAGTATTATCTTTAAAAGATTATAATTTGAAGTATTTATGAACCAAATGATAATTAGTATTGAAATAGTCATGGAGGCAAATGATAGAAATGAAAACAAAGGGCGCCTGGGTGGCTCAGTTGGTTAAGCGACTGCCTTCGGCTCAGGTCATGATCCTGGAGTCCCGGGATCGAGTCCCGCATCGGGCTCCCTGCTTGGCAGGGAGTCTGTTTCTCCCTCTGACCCTCTTCCCTCTCATGCTCTCTATCTCTCATTCTCTCTCTCAAATAAATAAAATCTTTAAAAAAAAAAGAAATAAACAAAATTAGCTATGAATTGGTCATTGTGAAAGCTTGGTGTTGAGCACATGAGGGTTTATTATGCCATTATTTTGACTTTAGTATATGTTTAAAATTTCTGTAATGAAACGTTTTTAAAAAATCCTCTTGGAGGAAGTAAGAATGAGGGATGGGAGCTGATAAAGCCATTGGCCCTTATTCCCCTGTGTTTGACAGAGTCTGCAGAAGGCTACAGATGTGAAAGATGTGGAAAAGTATTTACCTACAAATATTACAGAGATAAGCATCTCAAGTACACCCCCTGTGTGGACAAGGGTGACAGGAAATTTCCCTGCAATCTCTGCAAACGGTCCTTTGAGAAGCGGGACCGGCTCCGGATCCATGTCCTTCACGTTCATGAGAAGCACCGGCCTCACAAGGTAAGAAGGGGGGCGGTGAATGATGGACGACCCATGACTCACGTGGCTTTCATGCTCCTTCCTCCAACCCCTGAGTACACACTTCTGGGTATGAGTTGTGGGGACACAGTGCCTGATGAGACAGGGTCTGTGAAGGAGGGGACAATGCCGTGGAAGGGCAGACATGAGCCAGCCCAGTGACAGAGTGCTAGGACAGATGCACAGGTAGAGAGGGGCCCGGAGGAAGGGTGTCCACTTCTACCTGGACACATGGGCTGTGAGAGAGGTCTCACGGAGGAGGTGGCCTTGAGCCGAGTTCAGAAGGACGGTAGGATGTCTGATTTTTATCCGAGGCAGGATTGGTTGGGGACGGGGAGAGGGTTAAGACATTCCAGGCGGGAAGGAGCCTAGCATGTGCTTTGTGGTAACTGCACCTTGTTCTATAATCTTATGTGGGCATATTGACAATTGTAGACGAAGATGAACATGGGCATGGCCCAGGGAATGGAAGGCCTGTGTGGCACGCTGAGGATTTTGTCAGGAAGGAAAGCAACAATGGCAATAGGCAATAGGCAATAGGCAATGGCATTTTCTACCATTCCGGATAGGTGGTCGCTCTGCCAGGCTTGGTGCAAAACAGTACAGGCGACCATTGGGCTTATCTAGAAGAAAGGATGGGACTTGGGTACAGACAGACATGGGTTTGATTCTCGGCCCTGTCAGGACTAGCAGATGAGGCTACCACCTGAGTGACTCCAGAGTCCCAGTCTTGTTCTTTTGAAAACTGGAGTAATTTTCATAAAATTGCCCTTACCCACCACCTCCTGTTCACAGCTAAGCTTCTAGAAGAATCCCAGTCAACCACTGTATTATTTACTCCTGTAAAGTGTATTTTTACGATAATCTAAGAACTCCTTTTTGCTCTTCAAAAGACATTTAATATAATTAGTTTTCAACAATCCCTTGGTCGTCCGGATCTACAAAAATATCCATGCCAGCCTGGACCCCTCCAAATCCCACTTCCAACAGAAAAGCACATACTTACCAGAATTCTAAGAACATTTGAAGTATTAAGACAGTGAAATTATTTCTAACCCATTGACAGGGAAAAAGGAAAAAGTTACACTCCAGTATTCTGAAAAAAGTAGATACTGCATGTTCATCAACACGGAACTGGTTATATAAATTATGTTTTGCTTAATAAGCCAAAACAAGTTGCAGAATTTGTATATAATGATGCCATCTGAAATGGTTTATTATGTATGCTATGCATGATGTTCACACACAAATGGAAAAACAGAAAGTAACACATCCAACTGCTAGCTGTCATTTTGGGAGTATGATTAAGAACAAAGCCAAGAGCAATTTTCATAGTTTCACTTGGAAAACATTTAGTTTTTTATTTCTAATTTTTATTTTTTAACATGAGAAAAGAACTTATGCTTGGTAAATATAATTTGGAGAAAACAAGCCACCTGATATGCCATGACCCACGTTAAGACATTTAAAGGTGTAATTTTTTTCTATGTGTGTATGTGAACATGCAGGTATTTTTAATATACTTGGGGTTATTATGAGACTACTTTTCTTTTCTTTTCTTTTCTTTTAAAGATTTTATTTTATTTATTTGAGAGAGAGAGCACAGAGGGGGTAGGGTCAGAGGGAGAAGCAGACTCCCCGCTGAGCAAGGAACACAATGCGGGACTCAATCCCGGGACTCTGGGATCATGACCTGAGCTGAAGGCAGTTGCCCAACCAACTGAGCCACCCAGGCGCCCCGAGGCTACTTTTCTGACTTTAACACTACATCACGAGTAATTTATAAACATAGTAATGACTGCATCAGTGTATGAGATGGATGTGCCTTCGTTTATTTTTTTTATTTTTATTTTTTTAAAGATTTTTTTTTATTTATTTGTTTGAGAGAGAGAATGAGAGACAGAGAGCACGAGAGGGAAGAGGGTCAGAGGGAGCAGCAGACTCCCTGCTGAGCAGGGAGCCCGATGTGGGACTCGATCCCGGGACTCCAGGATCACGACCTGAGCCGAAGGCAGTCGCTCAACTAACTGAGCCACCCAGGCGCCCGTGCCTTCGTTTATTTAACCAATTCCTGCTGTGTGAATTTTCTCCCAGTGTGTCTACAGTGAACAATATTATATAGAAATTGTTCTCTCTGTTATCCATGTTTGATCCCATGCTTGATGGGATAGATTCCTATAAGTAGAAAAACTGGGTCAAAGGGTATATACAATTTGAAGGCTTGAATTAGGGCACTAAACAGCTTTCCAGAGAAGGTGTCGATTTATAGCACGGCCGGGGAGGGGGGGTTTGCAGTGGAGTAGGCAACACGGGGTCTCCTACAATACCACTGTCCTTTCCTGTTGCCATTGCGACAGATGAAAATGGTACCTTGCCTTAATTTGCATCTTAATTAATACGTGGTTTAAATGTTTAAACTATATTTTATTGGCACTCTATTTGTCCTGTCATCTGTCCATGTATGTCCTTGGAAAATATTTCTATTGCTACATGTTTTTGTAATATTTTACAAGCCATATTTTATCAATTGTAGGTTTTTATGTTTCTGAAACATGTTTTCTGAAACTGAATGTGTTTAACAAGCGATGGTATGCCATAATTTTAATTGGTAGCATTTTTTTTTCTAGTTAGCACAGCAAGTGATCTTAACCTGATGGGATATACACCACTTAGGATATTTGTCAGATTTGCTGCAGCTAGATCAAAGGGTGTTTGTTAAGAAAAAAGTAGAAGCTACAGGACTTATTAAAGGTCACCAGAGCTCCATCCAGATATTTCTACTAAAATGCTGGCTGGGTCCTTCGCCTAAACTCTGAAGACAGTGGTGGTCTTGGGTCAGGGTTTGAGGGGAGAAGCTGTACTCAGGTGCTGCCATCTTTGAAACTGGGAGACTGTAGACCAGGCTGTCCCGGAGATGACCAGGATGACAAGGAAGGCGTGGAAGCTGGGAAGAGTGAAGTGAGGAGCCGGTTTTATGGTAAAGTGGGGGAATAATCATTTTAAACTGGCAATACAAGAGGATGAGTCCCGTGTCCTCAGTGTCCCTAAGAGTTCTTCTTTAGTGATCTTCTCTTTGCAAACTCTCCCTGAGTGGTCTTGTCTTTTATCATGACTCTGGGGGCACCTGGGTCGCTTAGTTGCTCAGTCAGTTAAGTGTCTGCCTTCCGCTCGGGTCATGATCTCGGGGTCCTGGGATGGAGCCCCACATTGCGAGCCTCCTATCATGCTCTCCGCTCAGCGGGGAGTCTGCTTCTCCCTTTCACTCTCACTCTGTGTTCTCTCTCTCTCTCTCTCTCAAATAAATAACCTTTTAAAAAATATATATCATGACCATAAATAGCATTTCACATGGGTATCTTATCTCTAAGCCAAGAATTCTGTTCTGAGGGGCACCTGGGTGGTGGCTTAGTCGGGTAAGTGTCTGCCTTTGGCTCGGGTGGTGATCTCTGGGTCCTGAGATCAAGCCCTGCCTCGGCGGGGAGCATGCTTCCCCTCTCTCTCTGCCTGCCTCTCTGCCTGCTTGTGATCTCTCTCTGTCAAATAAAATAAAATCTTAAAAAGAAAAGAATTCTGTTCTAAGCTCATGGAGTGTATATGTAGCTGCCTTCTGAGCATCTCAACTGGAGTTTCCCACAGAACTTTTATTTTTACTGCTAAACATTTTTTATGCTCTTTTAGTTTTCTTTATTTTACATACTTTTAATTTTGAGTACTTAGCTTTTAAGGTGATAAAATATATTTAATTTGCAGAAGCTCAAAACAAAACATTTAACTTGAAAAAAAGAAAAAAAAATCTCCCGTGAAGCAGACATGAAGAACCTAAGATAAATTAAAAAAACAAAAAACAAAAAACATTCAGGGGGCGCCTGGGTGGCTCAGTCGTTAAGCGTCTGCTTTCGGCTCAGGTCATGAACCCAGGGTCCTGGGATCGAGTCCTGCATCGGGCTCCCTGCTCAGCGGAGAGCCTGCTTCTCCCTCTCCTACTCCCCCTGCTTGTGTTCCCTCTCTCGCTGTGTCTCTCTCTGTCAAATAAATAAATAAAATCTTTTTTATAAATAAATAAAATTCAGTTTCTGAAAGAGAAAAAAAATTGATTGACAAAAATGTCAGAAGATGCTGGGTGCACAACCAACAGTGGAAAGCCCTGTATTATCACCCCTATTTCCAGCATTTAAAACCTAAATGTACGTACCTCCTTTTCAGATGATTTGTCGAGCAAAATTAATGAAGAACACAAAAATGTCAGAGGATGTCCCTGTAGTTCATAACAATGAGTCCCAAAAGTTTATCCAGGAATTTAGAAAGTCATTCCTCTCCAACCTCCTGAAATTCCTGACCAATGGAGAGAAGACTGTTTTTCCAAAAATCAGTTTCTTAGATTACATCAATTGCTCAAAATTATGCCAGACTTTTAATTTTCTTTGTGTTTTGTTTTTGACTTCTAAGCTTTTTGTTTTTGCTAGGATTTCTAATTACAAGTGGAAAATGTAGTTTTTTAATTGTGTAATATTTTTTGAGTCCTTTTTTTTCTTTTACATGGGCTCCACGCACAGCATGGAGCTCAGTGCAGGGCTTGAACTCAAAACCCTGAGATCAAAAGACCTGAGCTGAGGTCAAGAGTCACACACTTAACCGACTGAGCTGCCCAGATGCCCCTTCTTTGAGGATATTTTACTTGCATGTGGGTTTTTTTATTGTTATGTTAATCACCATATATTACATCATTAGTTTTTGGTGCAGTGTTCCATGATTCATTGTTTGTTCATAACACCCAGTGCTCCATGCAGAACGTGCCCTCCTCAATACCCATCACCAGGCTAACCCATCCCCCTCCCCCCCTCCCCTCTAGAACCCTCAGTTTGTTTTTCAGAGTCCATCATCTCTCATGGTTCGTCTCCCCCTCTGACATACTCCCCTTTTCTTCCTCTCCTGTTATCTTCTTCTTTTTCTTTTTTCTTAAAATATGTTGCGTTATTTGTTTCAGAAGTACAGATCTGTGATTCAACAGTCTTGCACAATTCACAGTACTTGCATGTGTTTTTGATAGTTTGGCTAGATTCAGAGTTTTAGATAGAAATGATTTTCAAAAACCTTCAAGGCATCTTTCTGTTTTCTCTTATCATTTGATGGCAATTTGTTTCTTATCGGTTTATAAGTAACTGGTTTTCTTTGTGGAAATTGTTCTTTATCTTTGGAATTCTGAAATTTTAACAGAACATGTCAGGTTGGATGTCTTTTTCTTTTTTTCCTGCTTTGTAATCAGTGAAGTACAAAGTACTCTTTCCATTTGAAGGCACAAGTCCTAAACTGACAGGAATTTTCTTGTTCATTCTTTGGTTATTTCCTGTCTTCTAGATCTTTGTTCTCTCCTGGAACTCCTTTTGACCAGATATTAGGTTGAACCTACCTCCCTGTGCTTAACTTTTAATTTTTTTTTGGTCTTCATTTGCAGAGAGTGCCCTAATCTTATTTTCCAAATCATGTATTTAGGCTTTATATTTGATCTGTTCTTTTTGCAGCATCAACTCAAACATCTGACCAGAACCCATACTTCCAGAATCATCAGTGTAGCCCTGGGTTGTCTTTCCCCTACCTTAAAGACCCCTCAGTCTGAGTTCTGTAACCTCTGCCTATAGACGTATACTGGATAAATACAATATTTCACCTTTACTCCCAGAGAAACATAATGGTAAAATGAAGACGCTCATTTTAACCGTGTGGTCTCTTTACACCTTAGTGTTCTACGTGTGGGAAATGTTTCTCTCAGTCTTCCAGCCTGAACAAGCATACAAGAGTCCACTCTGGAGACAGACCATACCAGTGTGTGTATTGTACAAAGGTAAATGGAACCTCCTTCCAAGGGATCTGCCTTGAGCCCCGTTTGGATGTTCATGGAGAAGAACTTGAAGCATAAAGCCTGGCTTATAAGGAGTTCTTGATTAGTCCATTATCAGTCCAGTCCCCATTTCTGCCCCTAAAAAATGCTACAGTCTGCTTAAGATGGTCAGATAGGACCTCCTGTGACCAAATTGGCATTTAAGACCCGTGGAATGAAATACACCCCTGGGGGTGCTGGGATGGCTCGGTCATTAGAGCATGAGACTCTCGGTCTCAGAGGCGGGCAGTTCAAGCCCCACATTGGATGTAGAGATTACTTAAATGAACAAACAAAATTAAAAAAAAAAATACACCCCTAGTTTACAGGGAGACCTGATGATTGCAGACATGATTACATAGTTTTGAAGAGCACAGACTCTCAACTCTAGACCAACATTGCCGAAATGGAATCTAATGTATCTTATACGGAATATTGAACAATAAAAATGAAGAGACAAATATGTGGTTAGGGGTTGCTAGAATAGAACCATAGTTTGACCATGCTTTAGAACTTATACCAAAACACCTCATGTCCTATTTTGATGATAAACATTTATACTGTCCAGTGCTTAGTTAGCCATTAGCCATATGTGGCTATTTAATAAGAATGAAATAAAATGGAAAAATTCCATAATTTGGTGGCACAATCCACATTTCAAGTGCTCAGTAGCCCCATGTGGCCTGCAGAAAGTCCTATTGGATAGCACTGGGATAGACTGATCCTATCATCAAGTTACTCAAATTTTTTATAATAAAGCCATAAAAGAAATGTAGGCCATGTTAGGGGGACATCTAAGCCTCTCACAGCAGCATAAAACATTGAGTGTACCAGGCTTACGGAAACAATACTGCCAAAGAAATTGTGTGTCAACAGCATGGAAATTATCAACAGAGAGAAATGAGGCTGAGATACAAGTAGACCAGGTGCAACCAGCAGAGACTGATGGAGATGACCGTGCATTTGTATGAAAAAGGCAGGCTGTCCCGAGGGATAAATTCCGTCCGGCAGGATTTCCGGAGCAAGGTCAGAATAGCCCCACAACACATCCTGTTTCTGGAGTTCTTACTCCGATCCCCACTGTGGACTTCCAGCTCAGCTGGGGTTTAGAGAGGCGCTGAAGGGGAATTAAATCCACTTAGGACATGAACGAGTTATTTGGCATCCCGGTTTAGACCCCAGTTACTTACGCTGGTAAAGACTGACCATGTTCCAAACAATTATAGCTTGTGCACCTTACTAGGTAGTGTGACCCAACTCCAGACACCCCCTCAGTGTGTGGCACTTCTCTCCCAGCACCCCAAATCTGAAGCCACCAGTTTCACCTGGTGTTTTCTGTCACTGTCAGTGGACCCCAGAACAGAGTCATTACATCTCTCATGTACTACTTGAAGGTGACAAAGGTCAGAGCATAGTACTGAAATGAATGAGGAGAAAGGTTATAAATCAGGAAAAGAACAGAAGTGGCCAAGAGAAGATGTAAAAACAGCAAAGTACTAGTGTGACAGCCATTCTGGAAAAGTTCAGCAGTTTCACTAAAAACTAAACTCGTTAGCTGCCATACAACCCAGCAGTTGTCCTGGGTACTTATCTCAGAAATGAAGGCTTAACCTGTACACAAATGCTTGTCGCAGCTTTATTCATGAGAACCCAGACCGGAAACAACCCAGACGTCCTTCAACGGGTAAGTGATTGAACAGACTGGGGTACATCCTCACCAGGGAGTACTACTCAGCAATTAAAAAGGCATGGACTGTTGTACACACACCAGCTTCCATGGATCTCCAGAGAATTATGCTCAGTGAGAAGAGCCAATCCCAAAAGTAATATTCTTCAAGTGATAAAATGATAGAAATGGAGAACAGATTAGTGATGGCCACGGCTTAAGAAAAAGGTGGGAGTGGGGGAGATCAGTATGGCTCTAAAATGGCAACATGAGTCATCCTTTGACGAAATTGTTCTGTATCTGAACAGTCAACACCCACATCCTGGTTATGATACTGCAGTATAGTTGTGTAAGAGGTAAGCACTGAGGGAAACTCGGTAAAGGGTACACAGAATCTCTAATAAAGTTTTAAGTTTTTGTTTGTTTTTTTTTTTAGCGAGCCAGCATGTGTGAGCTGGGAGGAGGGGTGGATTGAAGAGGAGGAGAATCCCAAGCAGGCTCCATGCCCAGTGCAGAGCCTGACATGGGGCTCGATCCCACGATCCTGAGATCGTGACCTGAGCCAAAAATCAAGAGTCAGTTGCTTAATCAGCTGAGCCACCCAGGTGCCCCTCAGAAAGTTTAAGTTAAAAAAGAAAGAAACCGGAGCACCTGGCTGGCTCAGTCAGTGGAGTAGGCAACTCTTGATCTTGGAGTTGTAAGTTCGAGCCTCGTGTAGGGTGGAAAGATTTACCTAAAAATAAAATCTTAAAAAAGAAAAGAAAAAATCAGTAAGATGCTGATTGATACAGAGACCTTGGCCAATAGTAGCTACTCCTGTAATGCACGTTCTCTTGGGCTGTGGTCCTAGGTCCACTGGCATTGGAATTGCTTGTTTAAATGGAGGTTCCTGAGCCTCCTGTCAGTCAAGCCCTTTTTTATTAAGGCTACTACTGTTGACCAAGCGTGCTCTATAGCCTTAAAGCCCAGATTCATCCATGATTCATCCATTGGAGAATTAAGGGTCAGTGACGGTGAAATTAAGCCCTTTGTCTAGTTGGCTGTCCAGGTGAAGGAAGTTTACCTTTTCTTCTGCTTTTTGTTCTCTGCAGAGGTTCACTGCCTCCAGCATCCTCCGCACACATATCAGGCAGCACTCCGGGGAAAAGCCCTTCAAATGCAAGTACTGTGGTAAATCTTTTGCATCCCACGCTGCCCATGACAGTCACGTCCGACGTTCACACAAGGAGGATGAGGGCTGCTCTTGCAGCATCTGCGGAAAAATCTTCCCAGATCAAGAAGCATTCTACTCCCACGTGAAGCTTCATGAAGGCTACTAGCCCTCAGAATGATGGGGACAATGTAAAACCAAAGGCTAGGATTCAGTCTTTGTTTTTCTTGCTTTTGGGTGTGTTGTATGAACAGTGATCGTTATACTGAGATGAGAAACAGAAAAATGGAACCGGCCAATAAGCTGAATTTATCAGATTTATTTCACCAGCTTTCACAGAAATGTGTTTCACAAGAATGGAGTTTTGGTGAATTTATCTAGAAATAAGTGAGAGCTGGCTATTAATATTGAGCTTCCAGGTCTGGAAACAACACAAACCCTGAGAGAGGGACTATATTTTATTTTGGGAACTGGGAGTAGAGTTTGATTTTGTGATGAAAAAGACCTTTTCTCTACTAGTTGCCTTGGGTCCCCAATTGTATTATGGCTCTGGCCGTTACCTGGTCTATTCTTCATAGAATAAAGTCTTTAAAACTCATTCAACCTTGAGCTTCATTAGTATTATAACTAAGTGTTCAGACATAAATTAATCTCCTATCTTTTTTGGATTCATTTTCAACCCCTAGTTCCCACTCCTTCCCCCATCACATGGCAAATGCCTGTTAATTTGTTTAGCACCATACAGAATTACTCAGAGGACGCAGAAGTTATTCACCTCATCATCTGAGAGCTTTGTAACTGGGGAAAAAAAATTATTACCAAATGAAGAAAGGTTTAAGAACTGCGATCAACTAAAAAATAAATGTTTTTGTATTGCTCTAGTTTTAAACCCAATTTCTTTAATTTTTTTTTTTAAGATTTTATTTATTTGTCAGAGAGCAAGTGAGCACAAGCAGGGGGAGCTGCAGACAGAAGGAGAGGGAGAAGCAGGCTTCCTGCTGAGCAAGGAGCCCGATGGGACTCGATCCCAGGGCCCTGAGATGACCTGAGTCGAAGGCAGACGCTTAACCGACTAAGCCACCCAGGCGCCCCAAACCCGATTTCATTCCTGATGGAGAGACAAGTGGACTCTTTTCAGGTCTAATTAGCCGGTTCATACTAGTATATAGAATGTAAAAAAAGGAGGCCCACTGAAAAGAAAAATGTGCCGTATCAGTTATCATGAGGCTGATAACAAACCTTGGGCAATATCTTTGCTAATATGCGAGAGAGACAGAGACTCATTTCATGTGGGTAATATTAGCCGATATTTGTAAATGAGCGTGAACCCTGAGAGATGGTACCACTGAGCTCGCCATCTACAGAGAAGGAAATCAAGGCTTAGAGTAAGGAAGTGATGCAGCCTTCGCCTCCAAGGGACAAAGCCAGGTCTGCCCACTCCACCACCCAGTTTCCTAACGAACGAACCAGTATGCTCAACTATGAATCCTGCTAAGGACATAGCCTTTTTCTGTCATTTATCCCTATATCAAAGCAAACAACAAACCCACTTTTAAATATTCACATGGGACATCTGAGACCAGAATAAGAGTGTTCCATTGGGGACCATAGCTACTAAGCTATTATGTCACATCCCTAGCCATGGTGCTACTGACTGCTTAGGATTTTTCTTCACCCTTTATCCATGGTCCATGGCTTTCAAAATGGAGCAAACTCAATATGGAACAGATGCCCCATCCAGAGGGAGGCCCCCAGCTGTAGCAGAGTCCTTGGAGAGAGCTATAGTGCAGGTGGAGAGGCAGTGACAGATTCTCCTCTGGGGAATCCTCTGCTGCGTTGACCAGGGCTGAGTAATTTATCCTAATGGGAATGTGCCCTGTTGTTTTAGGACTGTTTTAGTTCATGTTAATTAAGTCAGAACAATAGTCTTTTGAAAAGATCCGGGGCTCATCCTGTAATTAGGCAGCCTTTCTTTGACTGCCAGTTCATTTTTACAATCAAACAGTAAAGCAAGACATCAGGAACTCCTGTGATGCCCATTTTTTCACTAGTTGAATCATTCAAATTAAGTACTTTGTTCTTTGAACTAGCATAGTAGCAAAGGAAGGGAATAATGGGTTTTTTTGCCCTTTTCTAACAGTCACGCCAAAATGCCTGCATGCCAAATAATACTTTACATGGACCAAGCAGGCTTAATCTGACCTGTTTCCGCGAAGTTTGGATCATCCTGATCAGGTTCCATATCTCAATTTTTGATTTGGAAAATGCAGTCAATTTACAACATCCTTCTTTGGTAATTACCTTAAGCTCTCTTGTGTTTATTGAAAACGCGTATCTCATTTTTTTTTTTTTAAGTAAGCTTTACACCCAATGTGGGGCTTGAACTCACCACCCTGAGATGAAGAATCACATGCTCTATGGACTGAGTCAGCCAGATGCCCCTTAAAATGTGTATCTTATCTATTTTTAAAGATAATTCGAGTCACTTATAACGATCTTAAAAAAGACTAAGGCAGTCAATTTAGAAGACTAACCATTACATAAAAGTAGGATGAAATTAAAGCTCTGGGCTGATACAATTACACTGGCTGGATATTGTTGGAACATAATGCATACAGTACAGATTTTGGGGTTGGACAAACTTATTTTGTCTGCCATTTCCTCATTTGCATAATGCTGGGCAAGTCATTTCATTTCTGAGGTTTAACATTCTCATCTGTAAAATAATGTCATAATTATGATATAGGGTGATGAGGATTAAATAAAATGAGATGACTTTCATTCAGGATGATACTTACTAAAGCCATTTCCTTTCTCTTGTCAGTCAGGCAAAAGGGAGACAGAATTATGCTGATTTTATTGTTGATATCTATCCTTTCAGTGGTTCTCAAAAAGCATGATTCCTGAACCAGCAGTGTTAATGTCACCTGGGGACTTATTAGAAAGGCAAATTTTCAGGCGCCTGGGTGGCTCAGTTGGTTAAGCGACTGCCTTCGGCTCAGGTCATGATCCCGGAGTCCCGGGATCGAGTCCCGCATCGGGCTCCCTGCTCTGCGGGGAGTCTGCTTCTCCCTCTGACCCTCCCCCATCTCATGTGCTCTCTCTCTCTCTCATTCTCTCTCTCTCTCAAATAAATAAATAAAATCTTAGTGGGAAAAAAAAAAAAGAAAGGTGAATTCTCTAGCCCTACCCAGTATTCCCCGAATCAGAGACTCTTGCGGTAGGGGCCCAGCAATCCATAATGAAGTTTGAGAACTGTGGCTGTATTTGATTTCTCTTCCTAGTCCCTACAGCATAGCAATGGGTAAAACTTGAGTAGCTGGGTGACTTGGCAAAATCACAAAAGCTGTTCGTTAGGAGGAACCATTAGAATGCAGATTGCAGGCACAACAGTGCTCTTCCTTGGAATAATGGATACCAACAGAACCCAGTTTTATCATTTTACTGTTGGAAATACAGAACTCCTTCTGCAGCTCTGAGTTGATTGATGGAATTTCAAAGCCTTCTATGAGTTAATTCCTCTGGTTATTTTCCCAATCTGAGTCTAAGTCTGATGATAAATATCATCCATTCGTTCATTAGAGTTTTTTTTTTTAAAGTGCATAAATAGAGACATCTGAACCCTGGAAAAATAACTAGGCTCGAAGTAAAGTGGTCTCCCTGATATTGATGGAGCTCTTAATGGGCCCTCAGGGCGTCCTTCTAGGACTGGGGGAAGTTGCCGGTTGCAATGAACAAAGCTATCAAAGCAGACAGATGCTCAGGACCTCTGTGAGGCCTGCACTAGGCTCAGCTTTGTAGCCATAAAGTCATAGCTCCCTTGGTACCCAAGCGGTGCAGGGCAGGGTGGGGCTGGGAAGAGCTGCCTTCACAAGATGATAGAGATAAGATCACAAATACTGTCCTAGACCACCTATTACTGGTAAGCCTCATTTTGACATTACGGGTTGTACAGTATTTCATTCATGGTGATTTTTAAGTACTTTTGAGAGTTATTTATGACTTCTTAGGGGCACTAATTACACTGAACTGTGATTTCTTGAATCCTATCCAAAGCTCAGAAGAATAAATTTCTACACGAAATATATCAAAGGGATTTAAATTCCGTTCTTAATTTTTACAAACAGGCATTTTACAAAAATGCTATGTGTTCTTGCACTTGCTCCCACAGTATGTCCTATTCTACATATATCTACATCCATTATTTTTAAAATGCTACTAAGGGTGCCTGGGTGGCTCAGTTGGTTAAGCGACTGCCTTCAGCTCAGGTCATGATCCTGGAGTCCCGGGATCGAGTCCCACATCGGGC
>NW_027397067.1:21009164-21028027 GCF_003265705.2 Callorhinus ursinus | reverse complement strand
AGTCCCGGGATCGAGTCCCACATCGGGCTCCCTGCTCAGCAGGGAGTCTGCTTCTCCCTCTGACCCTCTTCCCTCTCATGCTCTCCATCTCTCGTTCTCTCTCTCTCAAATAGATAAATAAAATCTTTAAAAAATAAAATAAAATAAAATAAAATAAAATGCTAATAAAAATAACAGGTAAGATTTTAGAACCAAATATGTGATCTTTCCTCATTTTTCACCAGTTAGACACAGGAAGACAACTAAGAAGGCAAACACAGCCCGCCCACATCACTTCGAGCTTGTTTTTGACAGCAGCAGGATTTTTCCTTTGCAAAGGTTTTCCCAACCTCTGACTGCTGCAAGACTGTGAGTACCCGAACGGGAAGGTGCGCAGGAGTCCTCCTGGTGACTTCCACTCTTGTGGGTTATCTGATTCAAAGGTGCCAGGGCCAAATTCTTCAATTTGATTTTGAAACTTTATTCCGCTAAAAATGGGCAAGGTGTCTTCCAAGGTTGTTCCAGTTTCTCCTTTAGAGGATGGTTACTATTTCTGTTTCCCATTCTTTTTTTTAATTTTAATTTTATTTTTTTAATTTAAAGTCAATTAATTAACATATAATGTATTATTAGTTTCAGAGGTAGAGGTCAGTGATTCATCAGTCTTATATAACACCCAGTGCTCATTACATCACGTGCCCTTCTTAATGTCCATCACCCAGTTACCCCATCCCCCAAACCCCTCCCCTCCAGCAACCCTCAGTTTGTTTCCTATGATTAACAGTCTCTTACGGTTTGTCTCCCTCTCTGGTTTCATCTTGTTTTATTTTTCCCTCTCTTCTACTATGATTCTGTTTTGTTTCTTAAATTCCACATATGAGTGAGACATATGATCCTATGTCTTTCTCTGATTGACTTATTTCACTTAGCATAATACCCTCCAGTTCCAACCACGGTCCTTGCAAATGGTAAGATTTCTTTTTTTTTTTTTTTGATGGCTGAGTAGAATTCCATTATATATATGTACCACATCTTTCTCCATTCATCTGTTGATGGACATCTGGGCTCTTTCCACAGTTTGGCTATTGTGGACATTGCTGCTATAAACATCGGGGTGCACGTGCCCCTTCAGATCACTACATTTGTATCTTTGGGGTAAATACCCAGTAGTGCAATCGCTGAGTCGTAGGGTAGCTCTGTTTTCAACTTTTTGAGGAACCTCCACACTTTTCCAGAGTGACTGTACCAGCTTGCATTCCCACCAACAGTGTAGGAGGGCTCCCCTTTCTCCACACCCGCGCCAACATCTGTCATTTCCTGACTTGTTAATTTTAGCCATTCTGACTGGTGTGAGGTGGTATCCCATTGTAGTTTTGATTTGTATTTCCCTGATGCCAAATGATGTGGAGCATTTTTTCATGTGTCTGATGGCCATTTGTATGTCTTCTTTGGGAAGTATCTGTTCATGTCTTCCGGCCATTCCCATTCTTTTTTTTTTTTTAAGATTTTATTTATTTATTTGACACAGAGAGTACAAGCAGGGGGAGTGGCAGGCTGAAGGAGAGGGGGAGGGAGAAGCAGGCTCCCCGCAGAGCAGGGAGCCCAATGCAGAGCTCGATCCCAGGACCCTGGGATCATGACCCCAGCCGAAGGCAGATGCTTAACTGACTCAGCCACCCAGGCACCTCATGGCCATTCCCATTCTTAAATACGAAACCCTTTCAGCCACAAATAAGCCCCTGGGCAAGCCCAAGGCAGGTTTATTCCCTTAGGAGGAGGGCCTGAAATCTTTCCAGGTGACTAGAGATCTAGGGCTGGGCAGTCAAGAGCAGGCTTGAGGTAGGATTCCAGTCTTCCACTTGCCAGATGGGAGGACTGAATGGCCTGGAAGGGCGAATGCTGAAGATAGTGCTCAAATACAAAAACCAAAGCCCCTTTTGGCTATCCCCAGCTCAGCTTGCCAGTGAAGTTTGGAGGAAGAAGACCCTTGACCATGGGTGACAGGAACGTTGATACAAATTGCAAAGGCCTTGGGGCATCTGGGTGGCTCAGTCAGGAAAGCATCTGCCTTCGGCTCAGGTCATGGTCCCGGGGTCCTGGGATCCAGCCCCACATTGGGCTCCCTGCTCGGCAGGGAGCCTGCTTCTCCCTCTCCAGCTCCCCCTTCTGCTCATGTTCCCTCTCTCACTGTCTCTCTCTGTCAAATAAATAAATAAATGAAATCTCAAATTGCAAAGGCCTTAGGGGCATCTAGCTGGTTCAGTCAGTAGAGCATGGGACTCGATCTTGGGGTCGTGAGTTCAAGCCCCATGTTGGGTGTAGACATTACTAAAAAAAAATAATAATAAACTTAAAAAAAATAAAGAAAACAAATTGTAAAGGCCTCTCCTGGTTCATTAGTTGCCAGGGTATTTACATGCAATTTTTTTTCAAGGAGTGGCAGGATTTGAGTGAAGGGAAATACATATGAAGAAATGGGTGTTTATAATCTGTATTACTTGAATAACAAAGACAAAATGTCAAGAGACACTAAAAAATGGGGGGTCTGTGTGAATGATATTAATTACAGATATACTTCAATGCAGAATAGGGGAATTCTGAGGAAGGTAATCCCACAATCAAGGTCAGTCATCTGTGGGTCTATCAGTCCGGACTTAAAGACTAATTTCAGATGTAAAATGAGAAGAGTGGGTTTGTGGTTACAGATGTTCCCTCATTCATCCTGTGATAGTGCTTGGCCCCTAGCTTTCTAATAATAGGTAACAAACTCCAAGACCAAGAATCCATATTTTGAAAGCAATACAACCAGCCATTCATTTATCAAGTTTGTGATGTTTTTAACTCCCAAATAGAAGGAGCTTGTTGGAAGTGAAGGGGTCTGTATCAAGCGAAAGCCTGAGTTTCTCAAACTTGCCTAAAGATCTGAATCGCCTGGGATTGCCTATTAAACCTCAGGTCCCCGGAACCCTCCTCGAAACCACAGGCTCCCAGTCCTGGGTGAGGTGAGGATCAAAGAATCTGGAGTTTTTATGAACACCCAGATGGTTCTTACCAGAAGTTTGGGAAATGTCAGTCATTTTTAAAAGATAGCATTCTTGGGCGCCTGGGTGGCTCAGTCGTTAAGCGGCTGCCTTCGGCTCAGGTCATGATCCCAGGGTCCTGGGATCGAGCCCCGCATCGGGTTCCCTGCTCAGCAGGAAGCCTGCTTCTCCCTCTCCCACTCCCCCTGCTTGTGTTCCTTCTCTCGCTGTCTCTCTCTCTGTCAAAAAATAAATAAAATCTTAAAAATAAATAAAATAAAAATGTGATATATACGTACAATAGGATACTGTTCAGTGTTAAAAAGGAAGGAAATTCTGGGCGCCTGGGTGGCTCAGTTGGTTAAGCGACTGCCTTCGGCTCAGGTCATGATCCTGGAGTCCCGGGATCGAGTCCCGCATCGGGCTCCCTGCTCAGCGGGGAGTCTGCTTCTCCCTCTGACCCTCCCCCCTCTCATGCTCTCTCTCTCTTATCTCATTCTCTCTCTCAAATAAATAAATAAAATCTTTAAAAAAAAAAAAAAAGGAAGGGAAATTCTGATAGGTGCCACACCATGGGTGAACCTTGAGGACATTATGCCAAGTGAAGTAATCCAGTCACAAGAAAACAAATACTGGGCTACTTCTATGAGGTACCTAGAGTGCTCAGATTCATAGAGACAGGAGGTAGAGTGTTGGCTGCCGGGGGCTGGGGAATGGGAAAAGCCGTGTTATTGTTTAGTGGGGACAGGGTTTCAGGTTTGCAAGATGAAAAGAATTTTAGAGCTGGATGGTGGTGCTCACTGCACAACAATGTGAATGTACTCAGTGCCACTTAAAAACGGTTAAGATGCGGGCGCCTGGGTGGCTCAGTTGGTTGAGCGACTGCCTTCGGCTCAGGTCATGATCCTGGAGTCCCGGGATCGAGTCCCGCATCAGGCTCCCCACTCAGTGGGGAGTCTGCTTCTCCCTCTGGCCCTCTCTCCTCTCATGCTCTCTCTCTCACTCTCTCTCTCTCAAATAAACAAATATCTTTTAAAAAAAGGTTAAGATGGTAACTTTTTTGTGTATTTTACCACAGTATTTTTTTAAGATTTTGTTTTTAAGTATCCTCTACACCCAGCGTGGGGCTCAAACTTAAAACCCCGAGATCAACAGTGGCATGCTCTACTAAGTGAACCAGCCAGGTGCCCCTATTTCACCACAATTTTTAAAAATTAAAAAAAAATGGGGCACATGCAACTCTTGATGTCGGGGTTGTGAGTTCAAGCCCCACAGTGGGTGTAGAGGTTACTTAAAAAACAGTTTTTTACAAAATGAGACAATGACAGATACTACAAATGGACAAACCATTTGAATTCTGGGGTGCTAAAAGTACCACTCCCCGCCAAGAAAAAGAAAAAAGTTCCACCCAGATGGAAGGCCTTTCCTAAGCTCTGAATGGCTTTTCCCCTGTTAGCTAGTCTTTGTTCCTAGTCTCTTCCTATGGGATCCCAGCACTGACTGTAATGTGAGGGCTGGACCCTCCCTCACTCCCGAGAGAAGCTTCACTTTCAGAGTGTTTACCCCATACCCCCTCTCTAAGTGGCTACCTGTCAGTTTCCATTTCAGCTCTACCTTTCTACTTACAGGGCTGCTGACCACCAGCTGACATATTACCTGTATTGATTGTCTGAGAGCTGTCAAGGTGGAGGGAAAGACTATTCTAAGGCAGCCCTGAGCTCTTAGCTGAGTGGGATCATAAACGCCCCCATTAAAGATTTCATTCAATAACAATCTTTGCTAAAGTAAATGGACATCAGTCTCCCACCCCCACAACGAATACAGAGCCCATTATCAATGGGCAGAGAGCACTGAACTGTGGCGGTATCAGTTTCCACATTTTCAAATGATTCCTTTAATGAAAAGCTGCGTACTTTTCAGGCCATAAAACACCAAGGAAAAGCCTATTCATTTAGTTATGGTAAATATTAGCTTATTTATTTATGGCTAATGCTGCCATCAGCATTCCCTGGATGTGGAGTTAACTCACTTAATGATTGCTTGATAAACTGCTAAAAAGCAAATATGCTGAAATTGGCTCCCATGCAGGGTGCACTGCATACCACCATCACGCAGGGTGATTTAAGTCAATTTTTTCATTTCAAACACAAATCCACTGGTCTTTATACATTATGTAAAACTATTCGTCTCCCATAGAGCATTTGATATTCGCATGCCTATTTGATTCAGAGCTCACAAAAACTTATTTTCCACCAATTTCATAGGAAATAAGCATAGTGCTGTAATTTAAAGAAAATCTTTAAAAAAAAAAAGTCATTACCACAAAATTATGGGCTCTCTTTGGCAAGAATATCTTTCCATTCTTCTCTTCTTCCCTACCTCCCCAACGTCTCACACTCATAAATACGTACCGAGCCCCTAATCTGGAGCATCTCAGCAGCTGTGTGTCTTGCACGGCTGGGACTCAATGACTGTGGACAGAATCAGTTTTGTTGAGGAAAAAATAGTGCCTCAATGAGGCTGGTCATTGAGGGATATAGGAAAAAAATTGGGACTTGTACAATGGTGTTTGCTAAAGGTTAGGGTTCAGAATTTGATTCACTATTTCTGTTAGTGCAGTTCTAAAGATTTTTTTTTTTTAAGATTTTATTTATTTGACAGAGAGAGCACAAGCAGAAGGAGAGAGAGGGAGAAGCAGGCTCCCTGCTGAGCAAGGAGCCCGATGTGGGACTCAATCCCAGGACCCTGGGATCATGACCCGGGCCGAAGGCAGCCGCTTAACCGACTGAGCCACCCAGGCGTCCCTCTAAAGATATTTTTTAAATGTTCAATTGTATTTATTTGTTAATGGCTAATAGTGCACATAATGGAACTATGAGTAATGAAAGTGTATACAGTGAAAAAAAGTGTTCTTTCGTGAAATTACAGCCCTTTTCTGTTGTTGTTAGGTGAGACTATAAATGTAAAAATCTGAAAGAAATGACAAAGAAAGGCCGTCAAAATCACTTCAAAATCCTGTCCTGCCGAAACACATGGGGGCAGAGGCAGCCTCACAGTGTGTGAGCCCAGAAAGAGGTCAAGGTACTTCCGGTCCTGCCTTCCAGCCAGACCCCATGGATATTCTAATGTCCACCTGGTGTTGGAGAGGTTGAGTCTGCATCTGAAACACATCAATCCTCCCGATGTTCTGGCCACTCCTGTTTCCTCTGGAGCCTTCACAGAGTCCCTTCCTGACTTCATCTGTAAATGCCAGCATCCTGCATTGTCTCCTCACTGCACACTGTCACTCCGGTCTCCTGCCTTGCCCTCCCTAGCTCCAGTGGTCATCTCTACCCTGATAATTCCTACATTTTGACATGACTTTTTTTTTTAAGTTTTTATTTATTTATTTGTCAGAAAGAGCAAGTGAGAGAGAGAGAGCGCGCGCACACAAGCAGGGGGAGCGGCAGGCAGAGGGAGAAGCAGACTCCCCCCTGAGCAAGGAGCCCAATGTGGGGTTTGATCCCAGGACCCTGGGATAATGACCTGAGCTGAAGGCAGACACTTAACCGACTGAGCCACTCAGGCGTCCCGTGATCTGACTTCTTACTTGGAATCTGTGTGCATTGGAAGGAACTGATTTTGACACATCTGAAACCAAACTTAAGATCTTTCCTACAAACCTGACTGCCCACCAGATATCCCTGTCTTAGGAATGGTCCCGTCACCTACTGTCCTAGGAACCTGGTTGTCACACCTCACATCCATACAGTTCATTTCTGAACCAAGGCCCCATCGTCTCAACCTGGACCCACGGGATAGCTACTGCATCTATTCTCGCCCCTCCCCAAATCATTTGCTTCCCAGCCAGGCCAGAGGCATCTTTTCAAATCCCAAATCTGTTATCACTTCTTTGCTTGAGCACCTTTAATTAACTTCACATTTATAATTCAAAACCTTTCACCCTGGGGCGCCTGGGTGGCGCAACATATGTGTCTGCCTTCGGCTCAGGTCATGATCTCGGGGTCCTGGAATCGAGTCCCGTGTGGGGCTCCCTGCTCAGTGGGAAGCCAGCTTCTCCCTCACCCTCTGCCCCTCCCCCCACTCATATTCTCTTTCTCAAATAAATAAATAAATAAAATCTTTAAAAAAGAAAAAAACACCTTTCACCCTAACCACAAGGCCTCCGGTTTCATTGTGAGACACACTCCTCTTGGAACTCTGTGCTCTGGCCAATGAGCCAAACTGTTCTCTGCCCCAGGGCCTTTACTAATTCTATCCCTTCAGCCTGGAACATTCCCCACTCTTCTGGAATCTAGCTTTAAGTGCCACCTGCTTGGATTTGGGTCTAGGTTCCACCATTTCACCAGCTGTGTGACCTTCAACTTCTGTAAGCATTCAGTTCCCTTATCTATAAGATGGGGGAAATAATAGTACTTACCTAATTGGGCTATGATAAGGATTAAGTAAAACCATGTTCCTACACAGTGTATGGCATTTAGGACATGTTCAATAAATGTTGGATATTAAAGTCGGTATTATTTCCTTCTATGTTTCCAGCAAGCATAGTGCCCTGGATATAATATAAACGAATGGACAAGTGCATGAAAGAAAGACAAGATCTGGCCTTCCCTTTGTCACTACTGTGGAACCAAAATGTCCCTATGTAAGAGTGACAGCAGCTACCCAGGATATCTGACAGCCCGGAGAGGGAAGACAAGGACACAAAGCAAAGGAACAAATAGGAAAACACAGCATGTGTGAGGACAAGGAAGGAAAAGACAGCACAATGATGAGTTTATTATGCCTTGTGCTAGCAGACAGCGGTGACAGCCCAGAGATCTACCCGGTATGACCTGTAGGATTGGGGGTGAGAGGTGGGAGGCAAGGAGGGAATGCATTTACTCAGTCAACAACATGCAAGGTTCTGGGTGCTAGAGATGCCAAGCACCGTGGGTTCAAGATGCAGTAAAGAAGGTTCACCACAGGGGCACCTGGGTGGTTCAGTCAGTTAAGCATCTGACTCTTGATTTCAGCTCAGGTCACGATCTCAGGATCGTGAGATTGGGCTCGGTGCTAGGCTTGGAGCCTACTTAAGATTTTCTCTCTCGGGGCACCTGGGTGGCTCAGTCGTTAAGCGTCTGCCTTCGGCTCAGGTCGTGATCCCAGGGTCCTGTGATAAGCCCCACATCGGGCTCCCTGCTCCGTGGGAAAGCCTGCTTCTCCCTCTCCCACTCCCCCTGCTTGTGTTCCCTCTCTTGCTGTGTCTTTCTCTGTCAAATAAATAAATAAAATCTTAAAAAAATAAAATCTTAAAAAAATAAAGGATTTTCTCTCTCTCTCTCTCTCTCTCTCTCCCCCCCTCCTTCTGCCCCTCCACCCCTACTTGTGCACTCTCTCTCTCTCTCAAAAAAAAAAAGTACACTACCCTGTGATGCTTCTGGAAGATCCCATATGGCCACCCTCTAGCTGCTTCTAGACCTTGTTACTTTCACGCACTCAGTAAGTTCTCAACATCACCAGTAGTCAAAGGAGGTGGGCAAACTCATTCTACCAGGAACAGTATAAAACTGGCACAATCCTTTTAGGAAGCAGTTAGGCACTGTGCATCCAAAGCCTTAAGAAAGTCTAGTCTGTAACCTGGTAACTCCAGTTCAAGGAATCCATTCTTCCGGGTCAGAAGGGCAGAGGTTTGTGAACAAACGTGTTCTTGCCTGCACTGCACTGTTGTTGGTAACGAAAACTGGTAACAACATAAATGTTCAGCAACAGGGCTTGTAGCATCCATACAATGGGGTACTAGGTGGCTGTTGAAGTTTTTCAAAGAATGTTTGGCATTCTTTCTACAAACCAGCCTGACATTGGGAAGAGCTCACAATATAATGCTAGGCCAAAGAGAATCCAAACTCTCACCAGCAGGTGTATGTCTATGCAGAGATTGGTACATACAGCTTTTCATTTAAAACAGATAAAAACTACAATTTTCCAGGCATTAGTCACTAGGCAGAGGGAAATTAGATAGGAAAACCCTCCTAACAAGCTTCGCCAGGTCTTATTTGAATTCTTTCAAGACTGTCTCTAAGCAATGAAGGTGTCATACCATCCAGGCCTGGCCTGTCACTCCACTGGCTTCAGTTTGTTTATCTGTCAAATGAGGAGGTGGGACTCTATTATTATCACTAAGTCTTCTGTGAACAAACAAATATGCAAGGTAGACGCTATCTCGGTTAACATTCGCCATTGTCAGGTCTTCCTCTTTTTTGGCCCCACTTGGAAAGGCTCCATTGGGGTGCAAAGCTAATAAACATTTGAATTGGAAAACAACAGAAACAGCTAGCAGCCTCCAACCGGGGAATTAAGGCAGAAAGAGAAAAGCACAGAATAGGGCGGCCAGTTTGTTGGGGGATGGGGTGGAAAACATGACAGGCTGTGAAGAATACGTTCACGGCTCCTAGGGACCCGCAAGCAGATGCCTCGTGGCCAGCAGACGGCCAGGACACCCTCTCCTGACTGCGTCTCCGAGGGACCCAGCGACCACCCCGGATTCCACCCCCCCCCCTTGCTTTGTGGTCTCGAGTGGGCGTTGATCTGGTGAGTGTTCTGAGCTGCTAAGATCTTCCTTCCCCGCCAGCCTCAGGGGCGGGGGTGGGGGCCGCGGCGGGGGAGGCGCGGCACAAACCCTCCCACCGACAGTGATTGCCCTCGGCGATTTCGGGGTGAGGGGATGCCAAAGGTCACCGCGGAGGAGACCTCCAAGGGGCTGAGGGGCTGTTTGAAGCCTCTCGGGCCTAACCAGAACTCTAAATCCGAGGGCATTTAATTGGCCCTGTAATTTCCGATCGATTCCCGAAATCAACACTCGGGGTGAGAAGGGTGGAGACGCCACGACCCTGGCCCGCGCCCCCCCCGCCCCCCCAGCACAAGGCGGAGTCCCGTCAGCCACACACAGCGCGCCCCCACCCGGCTCTCTGGGCCCCGGCTTGTCTCGCACCTTGGAAGCATGGGTTCCTCCGCACGTGGCGAGCCGAGGGAGGGGGACGCGGAGGGTAGGCAAGCGAGTACCCTTCTCCCCGAGTGACAGCCCAAGGCAAGAGGGAGAGGGGATTCCACGGGGAGCGGAGTCGAGAATTCTAAAATAACTTCTTTCCTTCTTACCCTTAGGGAAAATTGATGCTTAGCATCCAGCCACCGAGAGAAAACTATTTTCCAGTCTTTGTCCAAATTATGTCTATATGTTTTCTTTATTAAACAGAAATTGCTTTGTAAACTGCCCCCCCTTACTTCGTAGTGAACGCTTTCTGTTTATCGTTAAGTATTCTTCCAAAAATGACTTTAAACGTGCGCATTAAATTCCACTAAAAGGATGTACCATGATTTAGAATCAATGGCGTATTTGTTGACTATTTAGGTAGCTTCCAATTTTTCAATATTACCAAGAGCCGTGCTAAACATCTGTGTAGACAAATACTGGCCTACATCCCGGATTGTTTTTCACTGGAATCGATGTCTAGACGCAAACTAATGGGACCAAACGTAGGGAAGGAATGGAAAGATTTAGGTGGGCCCAGGTGTGCTGACGTAGCCCAGCGACAGCACCGTGGCAGAGACTTCGACAGTGGCTGAGACCTCTACAGTGGCTATTGTTATTACTTTCCTGATTTACCCTCTGGCTTTCTCCCCTCCCCCCTTAATTATTATTCAGAGCTTTCTTGGAGAAAGCAGGGCCCTGATTTCACCGGGACTGCCAGAAGTTTCCCAGGTGGGGAGGAGTGACCCAGCCCAGAGGCTCAGCATCGGGAGTGGGGGTGGGAGTGCTGGAGGGGAAGAGGCACACACAGGGTCCAGATCAGTTTGTGGATGGATGTCCCTCCCAGGTGACATCCAGGGCCCGGCCCATCCCCCCGTGCGTGGGCGTGGCAGGGGGGGTCCGTGACAATGGCCATGACGACTGGTGGCTTTCCTCTGAGTCGCTGGCCGTGGGATCCCCCCCCCAGTCTTCCCCTTCCTCCTTTTTCCTCTCCCTCCCTAACCCCGCACCTTCGGATCTCCTCCTCCCCTCCACCCCCGGCTGCCTGCCCGAGCCCCCACGCCGGAGTGAGTGGGAAGCCCCACCGCCAACAAGTCTGGCCTCTGGCTAGAGAAGGGGCGGGCGAGCGCAGCCGCAGACGGCGCGCGTCCTGCAGAGAGAGAGAGAGAAAGAGGGAGAGAGAGGGAGAGAGAGGGAGAGGAGAGAGCGAACTGAGGTACGAACTCGCTCCCTCCCAACACCCCCCCCCCCCCGCCCCCGCCCGCCTGCGTCGGGCTTCCAGCAGCTGGAGCTCCTTGACCCGCTCCAGGCTGAAGCCCGGCCCGCCCGGCTCACCGCCCTAAGCCTGGAGGCTGGGCCCAGTCTCATCTGACTTTTCGAAGCCGCTCGGGTTGGGGCTAGAGACCGTCCAATTGAGGAAAGGATCTAACTCGGGGCTGTCTACCTGCGCGCTGAAATGGGGCGACCGGTGTCTCTTGGTGATCTTTTTTCTTTTTGCTGGAACGCGTCCCGGACCTCAGAGAGAGCTTCTCGGTGGGGCAGGGCTGAAGCGAGGCCTCAAAAGGCGGGCAGCCTTTTTCTTCCATCCTTATCTTCCCGTTCTGAGAGCTGGTCAGAGAGTGGAGTGGTGAAGGCCTGAGTGCAAGCTTGGTGCAGACCACTCACCTAACATTTTGTGAAGTGTTTCCATTATTCATTTTCCCTAAGTCTGACGCTCTGTATACCCTTCACTGTGTATACTTCTTGAATGCAAGGGACTACCTCTTACACTTCTTAAGTTGTTCCTTGATAGATGAATATGCATATAATATGTACTTTCATATACTGAATGTATTTTTTTTTTATGAATGTATATTTTTAATATATAACCCACCTATCTGTATACTACTCTTTGGGCAAGGGCTAAAGCTTGGTGTAAAACAGCAACCATGTACATGAAGTAGGCTGCCTCTCATGCAGGAGAAAACTTCTTAAAAAAAAAAAAACTCAGACCTCTAGTACAGAGATGTACTAGACGATCTTGCATTCATGGACCAAAAGCAGGGGCTCTAAGCAGGAACCCAGAAGACAAGAACCTCTTGGGAATTAAAAAATATGTTAGCAAAAAAATAGAAGAGCTGGAAAATCAGAAGATGAAGTTGAGGATATTACCTAGAAAGTAGAACAAAGAGACAAATAAATGGGGATGCCTGGGTGGCTCAGTCGTTAAGCGTCTGCCTTCGGCTCAGGTCATGGTCCCAGGGTCCTGGGGTCGAGCCCCACATCGGGCTCCCTGCTCGTCGGGAAGCCTGCTTCTCCCTCTCCCACTCCCCCTGCTTGTGTTCCCTCTCTCACTGTGTCTCTGTCAAATAAATAAATAAAAATAAAAAAAAAGAAATTTGAGGATAGCTACTGTTTATAGTTTTATTTGGGAGAATAGGTATCACAGCCTAGAGGGCTAGAGTGAGGACCTGCTATAACTTTGTAAAGCTGTGTGAGTCTCAAAAGTTTTTATTTTGAAATATTTTAGCCTAACAGGAAGTTGCAAAAATACTACAGAGAGTTCCCATGTACTTTCATCCCATTTCCCCACTGATAACATCCTATTGTAACCATAAAACATTATCAGAACCGGGGGATTTACATAATACTATTAACTCTATGTAACTTTTATTTTTTATTATTTTTTTCTATTTAACTTTCACAATTGTGTTCAGGTATTATTTTGTTTTGGATAAGCATTTAAAAAGGTTTATGGCCTACTTCGTCCTTAAATGTATTGGTATAGTGTTGTATAAACCATTCTCTTATAATTTAAAAAGTTCCTTGGTGTCTGGATTATGTCTATTTTCTGTTCCTAATGTTATTCATGTTTCTCCCTCATTCTTATTCTCTTGTCTTTTTTTTTAATACCACACAAAGTTTTCTCTTTTATTGGTCATTTGTTTTGTTGATCAACTCTAGTAGCTTTTTTTTTTTAAGATTGTATTTATTTATTTGTCAGAGAGAGAGAGCGAGCACAAGCAGGGGGAGTGGCATGTGGAGGGAGAAGCAGGCTCCCAGAGGAGCAGGGAGCCCGATGCGGGACTCGATCCCAGGACCCCAGGGTCATGACCCAAGCTGAAGGCAGATGCTTAACCGGCTGAGCCAGCCAGGCGTCCCTACTCTAGTAGCTTTTAAGCTTCCTATATAAATGATTTTTGTTTTTATCTTTTTCTTTCTTTTTTTTTTAAGATTTTATTTATTTGAGAGAGAGAGAATGAGAGATAGAGAGCACGAGAGGGAAGAGGGTCAGAGGGAGAAGCAGACTCCCCGCTGAGCGGGGAGCCCGATGTGGGACTCGATCCCGGGACTCCAGGATCATGACCTGAGCCGAAGGCAGTCGCTTAACCAACTGAGCCACCCAGGCGCCCATCTTTCTTTTTTTTTTTTTTAAAGAGAGAGAGAGCATGCACGTGCAAGCAAAGGAGGGGAGGGGCAGAGGGAAAGGGAAGGAGAGAATCTTAAGCAGGCTCCATGCCCAGCTCGTGCCCAGTACAGGGCTGGATCCTACCACCTTGAGATCATGACCTGAGCCAAAATCAAGAGGCTGAGGCTTAACTGACTGAGCCACCCAGGCGCCCATTTTTATCTTTATCCATTACTGTTCCTACTTTTTTAGAGGTATAGTGTGTGTTTCTTCCTAGTTTCTTGAGTTGAAACACTATTTGTTTTCAGTCTTATATCAGGCAAACTTCTAGCAGGAAAGAGGGTTGCTTGAAGAAAGTTGAATAAAGGAACTACTTAAAAGGTGTGCACACCTCTGTCTTCTGTAGACTAAGGAGGAAGAGCTTCAGTGACCCCACCGTGGGAGTCTGGAGGAGTAGACACCTGACCTTATGCACTTCTCTGACACCTGCCAGTGCTGAAGACTCCAGAGGGTAGGGAGCTCTTTGATGCGATCCGTAGGGTCATTTTCTCCAGGTCCAAACAGTATGGAGAAGGGGAAGAGTGAATGTGGAAAGACCAGCAGAAGATATTCAGCACACTTTTTCCTAATAAAGTCATTTAAGGCTGTAATTCCTCTGAGTATTACTTTGGCCACATTCTTGATTTCTGACTAGTTTGAGATTTCCTCCTTAAACCAATAATTTTTTGGAACAGTAAGGTTAAAATTCTAAGAAGAGAAGGGATATACCTTTTGGTTAACTTATAATTTTAGTACATTATGGCCAATGAATGTGGCTTCTATAATTTCTTTTTTTTTAAGATTTTATTTATTTATTTGAGAGAGAGAGAGAATGAGAGATAGAGAGCACAAGAGGGAAGAGGGTCAGAGGGAGAAGCAGACTCCCCGCCGAGTGGGGAGCCCGATGTGGGACTCGATCCCGGGACTCCAGGATCATGACCTGAGCCGAAGGCAGTTGCTTAACCAACTGAGGCGCCCAAGCTTCTATAATTTCTAATTTGAGGAATTCATTTAACTTTTTTACTGGCCTCATTAATATGTGGCTAATACTTGCAAATATTCAGTGAGTGTTTGAAAAGGATATGTATTTGTTGTTGTTAGGTAAGAAAATCTACCTGTGTGATGTATTTTTTAATCCCTCTATCTACATCTTTGTATAAATTTGATCTGTTGATTTTTGAGTGATAGGTTAATATCTCCCACTTTCTTTTGGGTTTGTCAATAGCTTTTTGTTCTGCTATCAGGTTTTGCTGTATATATTTTGATCTGTTATTAGGTACATAAAGTTTCCTGACTTTTATATTTTTGGTGGATCATAACTTTTATGAATATAAAATATTCTTCTTGTCCCCTTTAAGACTCTCAGCCTTAATTTCAAATTTGTCTGATATTATTTTTATTGGCATCTACCTCATAGACCGATTTTTTTTTCAATTCCTTTTTTCCTTTTTTTTTGGTCTTCTATTATTTTGCTTTTGTCTCTTATTACACTCAGTGAAAGAGAGAAAACACTGAGTCTAATAGTGATTTCTACCATTTTTGTGATCATTTTCCAAATTGTGTCAATATAGTTTTGTTCTTTTTTTCTTTCTGTTCAGACAGCTCTGTTCTGGATTTCACTAAAAACTTTCATCCACCAAGGGAGGAGCAATGAGGGGGTCTCAGAGGCTGGGCAGTGCACTGGTGGCTAATATACTTTCAGGAGGACCAGGAGTTCCTGCACCCATAATTCTATAATAGCTTAACTAGACTGAGCCATGCTCATTTTGATAAGCTCACTTTTATGTTTGTTACCATTTTTAGTTTTGAATCCCATACTGGTTTGAGTGTCTCAAGTAAAGACTATACATGAAAAATCCATACTCAGGTGGTTTTTATGGTTTTATAATATGCAATATGGACATCAAGTAAAATCTAGACTATAGTAATTAAATTGGTTGGAAGTGTGTGTATAAACAGGGTAAAAAATTCTATTCACATCTATTAGTTCAAGTTATACATAAAGTAAAATCACCTTCCTCCTTCTAGTTCAGTCAAAGGGTATTTATTTTATTGTGTTATTAGAAGAGCTGATAATTGATCTATTTCTGTTAGCTGAGTTTTCATACTCAGAAAGCACTGCCTGATCTACTCGCCTGCAAGAGAGATTTGGTATTCTGGTTTTATGATATGACTTTGAAAGATTTTATTTATTTATTTAATTTATTTCTTTGGCAGAAAAAGAGGAGGAGAGCACAAGCAGTGGGAGCAGCAGAGGGTGAGGGAGAAACAGGCCCCCTGTCGAGCAGGGAGCCTGATGCGGGGCTCAATCCCAGGACCCTGGGATCATGACCTGAGTTGGAAGCAGTTGCTCAACCAACTAAGCCACTCAGGCGCCCCTATGATATGACTTTGAATAACTTTCTATGATTTGTCCTGCAGCATTTTTGGCACATTCCCTGAAATTCCAAATTTTTCTTTCCCATTTGTTTGGGGAAATGTCCTGTCGTTCTAGACATTTTCTTTTTTTCTTTCTCCTTTGTAAAGTCACAGCCTCTTTACTGAAATGTATTCAGTCTTCAGTCTTACTGAGCAATTTATCTTCCTGAACAAGAAACTCCAAATCATTGAAAATATTTTGTCTAAGAATTTCATACAGAGAATTGCTGATCTATCTGTTGAAGTTGTTTGGTGGAGATCATAATTAAATCTTTTTTTTGGCTTGGGGCATGAATTTTGAGAGAATATGTAATCTTGACCATTTTTTTCATCAATCATGTGGTATACATTTTTGGTTGTGGACACATCTCTCAGCAAACACTGGGGACTCATTGAACATTTGCTCTAACTCATGCAAAAGGCTTCTTACTAGAAATTGATTTGTTGATTTTTAAAATGCCTCTTAGAATAAGAATCCCCATTAAATGTCATATTGGAAAAAGAAGCAATATGCATGACGGACATCACCAGGAATGTCTGTGTGCTGCATGTGTACACTTTTTTGCAGTCATTATATTGAACATGCCTCATTTTGAAGATATGACCTTGAGTTGTCATTGCTTTGGAAAACACGGACTGGTTAGGACATCCATTACTGTCCTCGAACAAATGCTATAGCAGAATCCCCAAGGGAGACAGAGATTTTACTGGTCTCCGGACAAAGGAATCCATTTCTCGGAGCATATGCTGAGTGTGATGAGCTGTAAAATGAAGTTAATTTCTGGGTCACACCAAACAAGGTGAAAGACTGAGTAACTGGATAGGAGGGAGACCGCATATTCTTCAGACGGAAGAATAACTGCATCTTTTCAGATAATGTCACACATATTTGTGGTCTATTTGACAAGGCCCATGTACAGCAATAAAGAGAAGCATAATCTCACAGCTCTGCTTTGGTGTCTAGGAAGCTCTCATTGTGAAATCTTTAATTTCAGGTTGTACTTCATGCAGAGTAGTAGAAGAAAAGAGGACAGTACCCCATCTCTAAGAGCATCCTGTAAGTGGAAAAGCTATTCATATTCTCATGAGTTCTTGTAGTTGAAGTTTTAAAACAGAAGGATTGGAATTTTCTGTCTTCCATTTGGGTTACTTGATTATCAAAACTGGAACAAGATAACATTTTTGTATTATATTTATTACTAGGGGTTAATTTTGTTGAAATTTCAGGGTATTTCTCTAGATGAGATTCTCTTTAAGTTAGTAATAGTTATTCTGTTCTTTTTTTTTTTTTAAAGATTTTTATTTATTTATTTGTCAGAGAGAGAGAGAGAGAGCACAAGCAGGGGGAGCAGTACAGGGAGAGGGAGAAGCAGGCTCCTCACTGAGCAAGGAGCCCGATGCGGGGCTCGATCCCAGGACCCTGGGATCATGACCTGAGCCGAAGGCAGACGCTTAACGACTGAGCCACCCAGGCGTCCCTATTCTGTTATTTTCCATGCAAAGCTTTCTTTCTGCTATTTACAGCTGCCCTGATTTTTTTTTAAGTTTTGTTTATTTATTTATTTTTTAGTAGTTTCTACACCCACTGTGGGGCTCGAACTCACAACCAGGAGTGAGATCAAGAGTCGAATGCTCTTCTGACTGAGCCAGCCAGGAGCCCCTGCCCTGATATTTTTAAACACAGTATATACTATATTGGAAGCAAAGCCCACATTTTTATTCTATTTCCTACTTTCCCTACCCCCACTCAGTCGTAAGTGCTTTGAAAGCAGAGTATTAGCCTTACAATACTGCCAGGTATGATAATTAGCTTGGAGATTTTTTTTTAAATATTTTATTTATTTATTTGTCGGAGAGAGAGAGAGCGCAGCAGACAGAGGGAGAAGCAGACTTCCCGTTGAGCAAGGAGCCCTATGTGGGACTCGATCCCAGGATGCTGGGATCATGACCAGAGCTGAAGGCAGATGCTTAACCGAATGAGCCACCCAGGCATCCCTAGCTTGGAGATTTTTAAACTGTTGTGTTTTTTTTTATATTTATTTTTTATTTTTTTAAGATTTTATTTTATTTGAGAGAGAGCAGGAGCCAGGGGAGAGGCAGAAGGAGAAGAGGGACAAGCAGACTCCCCGCTGAGTGCAGAGCCCAACACAGGGCTTGATTCCAGGACCCTGAGCTCATGACCCGAACTAAAGTCAGACGGTTAACTGACTGAACCACCCAGGCGCCCCAAACCCTATATATTTTATGTTTTCCCAATAAATACATACCTATAATAAAGTTTAATTTATAAATTAGGCATAGTAAGCAATTAACAACATAATAAAAAAAAGAACAATTATAACAATATGTTGTAATAAATGTTATGTGAATGTGGTCTCTCTTTCCATTGATTAGACAACTATAAATCAGTCCTCTAGAAATAAAGGTCAGCATTGCAGCTTGACATCAGGGTCCCAATCACACCTAGAGGGCAGTTAGCCTCTCTCCTGTTCCCCACAGTGGCCGTTCTGAACCCTTACCACTTTTCTCAGGTTCCATACCGCATTTCTAGTCTCATCTCCTGGGAAAGAGAACTTCACCTCCTTTCTACCCCTGGAAAAAGGAGTCACCAGTTTCCACCATCACACTTCCTGTACACCTTACATTAGGTGTAGTGAGAGGCAGCACTGGCATACAGTAGGTGGTCAATAAAGTAGGTGTTGAATGATGGAAAGAGCACAGGCATTGGAATTGGGTCTGGAATGTAAGCCCATTATCTATTCTAGGTTTCCTAGAAAACAGAGCCTGAAGCAAGGCTTACATGCTGGTCCTTTATTGGGAGGTGGGACCCTAGGCAACAAGAGTGAAGGAAAATGAGACAGGAAAGGATGGGAAGAAAATATAAGGTGGGGCACCTGGTAGAGTGTGTGACTCTTGATCTCAGGGTTGTGAGTTCGAGCCCCATGTTGGATGTTGAGATTACTTAAGAAGAAAGAAAGAGAGAGAGAGAAAGAGAGAGAGAAAAAGAAAGAAA
>NW_027397067.1:21004702-21009064 GCF_003265705.2 Callorhinus ursinus | reverse complement strand
AAAGAAAGAAAGAGAAAGAAAGAAAGAAAGAAAGAGAAAGAAAGAAAGAAAGAAAGAAAGAAAGAAAGAAAGAAAGAAAGAAAGAAAGAAAGAAAGAAAGAAAGAAAAAAGAAAAGAAAAAAGAAAAGAAAGAAGGGTGCCTGGGTGGCTCAGTCATTAAGCGTCTGCCTTTAGCTCAGGTCATGATCCTAGGGTCCTGGGATGGGGCCCCACATTGGCCTGCTTCTCCCTCTCACACTCCCCCTGCTTGTGTTCCCTCTCTCACTGTGTCTCTCTCTGTCAAATACATAAATAAAATCTTAAAAAAAAGAAGAAGAAGAAGAAAGAAGGAGGGAGAGAGGGAAGGAAGGAAGGAAGGAAGAGAGGGAAGGGCAGGCAGCGCCTGGATGGCTCAGTCAGTTGTGTCGGACTCTGACTCTTGATTTTGGCTCAGGTCATGATCTCAGGGTGGGGCTCGGCCCTCAACAGGGAGTCAGCTTAAGATTCTCTCTCCTTTCTCCCTCTGCCCTTCCCCCCTCAAAAAAGAAAGGGAGAAAGAAAATAAAAGAGAAAATAAAAGGTAGTGTGTCTCGCAATCCCTGCTTTATGAAGGCACACAGGCTCAGCCACAGGCAGTTTTCTAGAAAGACTTTATAGCAATAATATGTTTTAGAAAATATTTCAGAAGGCGAAATGGAGAGGGACTTAATCTGCTGCCCATGGGGAGTTAACTTCTGCACCCCTTGGGCAGCCACTGGAGAAGCTCTGCTGTCTGATGATTCAGATGAGTCTGGAAGTTATGGGAGGAGCCAGTGAGTTTGGTGGCCAAGGACTCCAGGGTCAGACAGGAACCAGGTGAACCGAGGTGGCATGAAAAGAGGTGTTCGGTAGACCAGCTGGGAGACTTAGCCTCTCTGTGGTGAAGAAGTTATTTAACCTCTTTTTGTTCACTTTCCTTATCTTTGTTTTTAAAATTTTTTTTTATTTTTAAGTAATCTTTCCCCAACATGGGGCTCAAACTCACAACCCTGAGGTCAAGAGTC
Organism: Callorhinus ursinus; assembly: GCF_003265705.2. Lineage (NCBI taxonomy): Eukaryota > Metazoa > Chordata > Mammalia > Carnivora > Otariidae > Callorhinus > Callorhinus ursinus. Next base: position 21,008,042 of record NW_027397067.1, on the reverse strand, counting down.
GCTTGCTCTACCAACTGAGTCAGCCAAGGGCCCCTCCTTATCTTTAAAATAGGGATAAGGGGCACCTGGGTGGCTCAGTTGGTTAAACGTCCAACTCTTGATTTCGGCTCAGGTCATGATCTCAGGGTCATGAGACTGATCCCCCACATCAGGCTCTGCACTCAGTGGGGAGTTTGCTTCTCTCCTTCTCCCTCTCCGTCTCCCTCTGCCCCTCATCCCACCCCCCTTCATTCACGCGCTCTCTCTCAAATAAATAAATCTTAAAAAAAATAAAAAGTAAAATAGGGATAATAACAGCCTTTTAGGATTAGTGTGGAAATTAAATAAAACAATGATTATATTAATTATAAATGATATATAACATCTAACATTTCCTGAGCAAATACTGTGTATGCTCCGGGCATTGTGCTAAGCACTGTATGTTAATTGCCTTATATAATCTAAACAATAATCCTGTGAGGCAATATCTTTTTTTTTCATCAACAGATGAGGAAACAAAGGTTAAAAAAGGTTACACAGCTAGTGAGCAGCAGAGCCCAGATGTGAATTCTAAGGGTGACTATTGGGTGTAAATGTGTAATTAGTATGCTTTTTTCATTTGTTAATTCATTCATTCATTCTTTCACCAAATATTTTTGAGAACCTATGCTGTATCAGGTATGTTCCAGGTGGGTGGGACACATGGATGTCAAAACCCAAACCCCTGCCCTCAGGGAGCTTAAATTCTAGTGGTGGGGAGTGGAGGAGACCTTCACTAGAGAACAGATGCTATGAAAAAGGACATGTAGTATGTCTGAAAGCAAGTGCTTTGGAGATCAAGCCAGGTCTGGGAGACTGGGGGTGCAGAAAGGTAGTAATTTGACCAAGGGCAGTCAGGGTAGGCCTCACCACCAAGGTAAGGGAGTCGTGGGTGGGTATCTGGGGAGGATCCTCCCAGCCCGAGGAGCCAGCACATTAGTCTTTTTTTTTTTTTTTTTTAAAGATTTTATTTATTTATTTGAGAGAGAGAATGAGAGCCAGAGAGCACGAGAGGGAAGAGGGTCAGAGGGAGAAGCAGACTCCCTGCCGAGCAGGGAGCCTGATGCGGGACTCGATCCCGGGACTCCAGGATCATGACCTGAGCCGAAGGCAGTTGCCCAACCAACTGAGCCACCCAGGCGCCCCCTTTTTTTTTTTTTAAAGATTTTATTTATTTGACAGAGAGAGACACAGCGAGAGAGGGAACACAAGCAGGGGGAGTGGAAGAGGGAGAAGCAGACTTCCCGTGGAGCAGGGAGCCTGATGCGGGGCTCGATCCCAGGACCCTGGGATCATGACCCGAGCCGAAGGCAGATGCTTAACGACTGAGCCACCCAGGCGCCCCCGGCACATTAGTCTTAAGGGTAAAATGTGTCTGTGACAAAGGGAGAGCAAGGGGAGCAGGCTGGCTGGAGCAGAGGCAGAGAGAATGATAGAACAGAGGAGTGGGAGTTGAGAGGTGGGAGGCTACAGACCACACAGTCTTGGAGGATCTTGGAAGCCTTCGGAAGGGTTTAGCTTGCACTCTGAGTAATGCATGGCATACTATGATGCCATATAATGTAAGAGCACTTATTACATCAAAGCATTTATGACAGTTGCAATCTTTTCATTGTCCTCTGTCCTCAGTACAGCACCGAATCTACTCTTGCTAAGATCATTAATGAACTCCTAACTGGGGAATGCATGTACAGTTTTAAAATCTTAGCAGCTCTCCATTACATTTGGCTTCTACTTGATATTTAGACAAAACATATTTATTTATTTATTTTTAAATATTTTATTTATTTATTTCAGTGAGAGAGGGAACACAAGCAGGGGGAGTGGGAGAGGGAGAAGCAGGCTTCCTGTGGAGCAGGGTGTCTGACATGGGGCTCGATCCCAGGACCCCGGGATCATGACCTGAGCTGAAGGCAGACACTTAGTGGCTGAGCCACCCAGGTGCTCCAGCATATTTCTTTACATTTAAGATGCTATATATGATATCTTAAATGCAAATTGATAATAAGCTGTATTCCTGTGTTGAAAATTTTAAAATGTGTGATGAGAGTCAAACTGAGGAAACATTGCATAGGTGGAGACTTTGCAGATCAAAGCAACGTTCTTGACCCCAGATATAGCTCCTTCAAACTTTGTATTAACTGTGTGGCATTAGGCAAATTAGTAAATATTTTCGAGATTTATTTTTCTCATCTTCAAGGTCTTCAAAAGATTATTGTGAATGGCTTATCATTATACCCATTCTGCAGATGGGCAAACAAATCCAGAGAGATTGAGGAACCAACTTCATATTCCCCTTCTGAACAAAGACAAAATTTCATCTGCACCTGTGAAACTGGGGAGCCTAGTGATCACCAGTGCTTCCGTAAAGCACCATCCCAGCTCTGCAGAGGTGGGCTAAGGTAGCAGCAGCTCATAGGACCAGAATTCTCTTTCAAAATAATTTTAGATCCACACTTAACTTACAGATAAAAGGACACCCGAAGCCCTGAGGTCTACAACTCTAGAAAATCATGACTATAATAATTCTCGTATGGCCTAGAAAATTTAAAACCAGATGTAAACAAAGATTAAACTTAGCTATATAGATATCTGAATATCTATAAGACTTCTAGTATTGACCAATACATCTTTCTGTGCCTTCTTAAAATTAGTTTTTTTTTTTTAAAAAAAAGATTTTATTGATTTATTTATTTGAGAGAGAGAATGAGAGCATGAGAGGGGGGAGGGTCAGAAGGAGAAGCAGACTCCCCGCTGAGCAGGGAGCCCGATGAGGGACTCGATCCCGGGACTCCAGGATCATGACCTGAGCCGAAGGCAGTGGTTTAACCAACTGAGTCACCCAGGTGCCCTTAAAAATAGTTCTTCATGCATCCTTAAGACTGGTAAAATTTACATTAATGTAACTGGAGTGACAGATTATACATTATGAAGGTGTTATAAATTGGGGGAAAGCAGAAGTTAATGGAGAAAATGAAAGAAAAGCTGATACATAAATAAAATCAAGATCTGGTTATTTGGGGAAAAAACAGCAAATAGAGAAATCTGACCAAGATAAAAATAAAAAGAAAATACCAACAGAAAAACATTAGGAGTAAGAAATAAATCCTGAAAGGATTTTTTTCCCACAAACCCCGAGAAGATGAAAAAATAGGACAGTATTATTACATAAAATATTAATAAATTTGAAAATATGTATCATTGAATATAAAAATATTCTTTGAGTATATTCTATGAATATAGAAATTACCAAAGTTGTTTTAAGAAGAGGTTGAAAGGGCGCCTGGGTGGCTCAGTTGGTTAAGCGACTGCCTTCGGCTCA
>NW_027397067.1:20993165-21004602 GCF_003265705.2 Callorhinus ursinus | reverse complement strand
AATTTTTTATTGTTATGTTAATCACCATACATCACATCATTAGTTTTTGATGTAGTGTTCCATGATTCATTGTTTGCGTATAACACCCAGTGCTCCATGCAGTACGTGCCCTCTTTAATACCCATCACCAGCTAACCCATCCCCCACCCCCCTCCCCTCTAGAGCCCTCAGTTTGTTTCTCAGAGTCCACAGTCTCTCATGGTTCGTCTCCTCCTCCGACTTAATCCCCCAATGATCTATTTCTTAAAAGGGTATGAGGACCCAATGGTTTTATACGTTATGTGAATCTGTGCAACCTTTAAGAAATAGCTGATTCCTGTCATTTAAATGGTTCCACATTATAAAAAAGGTTGGAAAAGTTCCCAAAGTCCTGAGGGAAAAGACATAAATGGTAGTCTAGAAGTTGATATTTGTCCAGGTCTGGTTAGAAAATAATAGCATTATCTATCTACATCACCGAGTTTCCTGAGGAACATAGCTGGCTTGAGCAAAAATGTGGCAGAGAGCTCAGTTTGCACTACACACGTGAAAAGCAGTCCTTAGGGGCGCCTGGGTGTCTCAGTTGGTTAAGCGTCTGCCTTTGGCTCAGGTCATGATCTCAGGGTCCTGGGATGGAGCTTCGTGTCAGGCTCCCTGCTCAACGGGGAGTCTGCTTCTTCCTCTCCCTCTGCCCCTCCCACCCCCGCTTGTGCTCTCTTTCTCTAATCTAAAAAAAAATTGTTTTTAAAAAGCAGTCCTTAGCACAAGATGTGGCAGGTGATGAAGCTGACCTCCCCTGTCACGGGGGCTCTGCTTCCCTTCCTAGATCATGTACGTGCAAGAACTTCCTTTTTTGCAAAGAGTAGGGGGAAGGACTACACCCTTGAGCTTAAATCCTCAAATTAATAAGATGAAGTGGTATAATTTCTTTCTTACCTCTTGCTTTCGATCTTTCTTCACTCACATTTTTTTAGAACTCATAGAACACACTTTTTAATTTAACTTAATTTGATTTTCACACTTTGTTTTAAAAGTTATACTCCTTTCATTATTAAACAAAATATCTATCAGCATGTTTAAGATTCACTTTTCTTGATCAAAGAAGGTCTTCATTTCGGGCTCTAATTTCAGAAACTATGTAGTTTGTACTCGCTGCAGCAGCATGGATTTTTTTTTTTTGTGGTAAAATACACATGACATTATTATTATTTTAAGATTTTATTTATTTGACAGAGAGAGACAGCAAGAGAGGGAACACAAGCAGGGGGAGTGGGAGAGGGAGAAGCAGGCGTCCCGTTCAATCCCAGGACCCTGAGATCATGACCTGAGCCGAAGGCAGACGCTTAACGACTGAGCCACCCAGGTGCCCCCACATAAGACTTATTATTGAAATCATTTTTATTATTATTTTAATTGTGGTAAAATATGCATAACATAAAATTTAGCATCTCAACTCCATTTACGTGTACAGTTCAGTGGCATTAAGTACATTATTCTGGTGCATCTAACACTAGGATTCATCTCCAGAACTTGCTTCATCTTGCAAAACTGTAACTTTGTATTCATTAAGCGATAACCTCCTATTCAACCCTCCCTCCCGGCCCCTGGCAACCACCATTCTACTTTCCGTCTCTATGAGTTTGACTACTCTCATATAAATGGAATCATACGGTATTTATTGTTTTGTAACTGGCTTATTTCACTTTGCATAATGTCCTCAAGGGCAAGGTGGCAGTAGGAGCCGAAGGACCTATACCAGTTGCCCTGGGCGGACCTGAGAAGGTGCAAGAGTGAAGGCCGTGGGCTTTGGGAAGAGATGGATAGCAGTTAGGATGGTGACTTAGCCACTCTCATTAGGAAAGTGATTTTATTTTTATTTATTTAAAAAAAAAATTTTTTTAGGAAAGTAATTTTAGGCAAGTTACTCAATTTCTCTAAACTTTAGTCTTTTCCTCCTATTTTTTTAAGATTTATTTACTTATGGGCGCCTGGGTGGCTCAGATGGTTAAGCATCTGCCTTCGGCTCGGGTCATGATCCCAGAGTCCTGGGATCGAGTCCCGCATCGGGCTCCCTGCTCAGCGGGGAGCCTGCTTCTCCCTCTGCTTCTCTCTCTCTCTCTCCATCTCTCATGAATAAATAAATAAAATCTTAAAAAAAAAAAGATTTATTTACTTATTTGACAGAGAGAGAGACAGCGAGAAAGGGAACACAAGCAGGGGGAGTGGGAGGGGGAGAAGCAGGCCTCCTGCCGAGCAGGGAGCCTGGTGTGGGGCTCGATCCAAGGACCCTGGGATCATAACCTGAGCTGAAGGCAGACGCTCAACTGACTAAGCCACCCTGGTGGCCCTAGTCTTTTCCTTCCTAATGGTTTAATAAAGACATCAAAGGTTTAATGTGAGGCTTAAATGACGTAATGGTTTGGAAAGGAAGTAGGGTATTAGGACATGTTGGTCGAGCTCTCAGGCCTTTTGGGGGCTCAGGGTCTGGCTTGAGACTGGCTGTGTAGAGTTGGGAGCTCTCAGCATGTGGGTGAAAGTTAAAATCAGAAGAAAGCTGAGATTGCCAAGGAGATGTGGAGAGGTGTGTGGAAGAGAGGTTGGGGCCGGCCGCTGGGGAGCCTAAGCACCTACACAGTGGGCCCCCAGCCCCACGGGGCCCACAGGAGTCACCCAATACACTCCCTATGTAGACCTGTGGGCTCAATGGCTGGTTTCTTCTCATGGAATCTAAGTCCTTTTCACTTCTTTCCCCCAATTCTGGCCTTTTGGCAAAAGAAAACATTTCCCAGTAGCCCAGTGGATGGGTCTTTCTTAACCGACTGAGCCACCCAGGCGCCCCGGGACTGGGTCTTTCTTGAAGCAGTCAGTGATTCTCTGGACTGATAGCTTATCTATGGATGGAATCCTAGCCAGGGGCAGGAGGAGTAGGGGGAGAGCTCAGATATCTAACTTTGCTTCTGTCATTCCACTGGGAGTGGGTACCTCAGGCTGTAACTCCTGACTGAGCCAGGTGGAGGACGCCAGGCCCTTGCTTGAGTTCAGTAGTCCTCAAGCCGAGTGTTGGTGACAGGCACGTCATTTTATGATTTCCATTACAAAGAAAAAGGGAGAGCACGGTTTTCACTTGTTTCTTGTATATTTTTTTAAAGATTTCATTTACTTATTTAGAGAGCATGTGTGAGCGGGGCGGGGTAGGGCAGAGGGAGAGAGAGAGCATCTCAAGTAGACCACGCTGAGCACAGAGCCCAACATGGGGCGATTTCATGACCCTGAGATCATGACCAGAGCTGAAATCAAGAGCCGGATGCTCAACCAACTGAGCCACCCAGGCACCCCTGTTTCTTATATTTTAAAATATGATTCAGGCCATCCTGGCCTTGATAGACTTTGCCAGAACCTCTATAACTCTGATGACCATGGTCCTGGTGAAGAACTTGGGGGTCCCCCGGGTGTCTGCTGTGCTCAGCCTTGATTGAGTTGCTGAGTGAGCAGACACCTGCCCCAGTGGTCTGAATGCACACCACTCATCACAAAGAAGTCACAACACCCAGCTGAGCTTGTGCAGCTTCCCCAGTTTCAAGCTGACCTTTCCCCCACCCCCCACCATGAGCCTGCAAGGATAAAGCCCAGCTCACAGGGAGACCCAATACTAACTACCACTGGTTTTGCTCACCTACTCCCTAAGATAATCTTGGAACACCATGGATACTCTCTCCACATTTTAAACTTGACATCTAAATGTGTTTATTATAAGTTTAAATAATTATAGAGGGTGACTTTTAAAAAAATTAAAAGGTTGTGGGACACCTGGCTGGCTCAGCCAGTAAAGCACACTACTCGTAATCTCGGAGTCGTGCGTTCAAGCCCCACAATGGGCATGGAGCCTACTTTAAAAAAAAATAAATAAATAAAAAGGTTGTACATTTTTAAAAAAAGACTTTATGTATTCATTTGCGAGAGAGAGAGAGAGAGAAAGAAAGAACGCATGAATGGGGAAAGGGCAGAGGGAAAGGAACAAGCAGAGTCCGCGCCGAGCAGGATGCCCATCGTGGGGCTCCATCCCAGGACCAGGGGATCATGATCTGAGCCGAAGGTAGGCGCTTAACTGACTAAGCCACCCAGGTGCCCCAAGGTTGTACCTTCTTTAAAAAGCATCCAGTGGGGGGCGACTGGGTGGCTCAGTCATTGGGCATCTGCCTTGGGCTCAGGTCGTGATCCCAGGGTCCTGGAATCAAGCCCCGCATCAGGCTCCTTGCTCCAAGGAAAGCTTGCTTCTCCCTCTCCTACTCCCCCTGCTTGTGTTCCTGCTCTTGCCGTGTCTCTCTCTGTCAAATAAATAAATAAAATATTTTTTAAAAAAGTATCTGGTGGATTCTCAGTATATTAATGACTTAATACTTAACCATTATCCGGGCGCCTGGGTGGCTCAGTCGTTAAGCGTCTGCCTTCGGCTCGGGTCATGGTCCCAGGGTCCTGGGATGGAGTCCCACATCAGGCTCCCTGCTCAGCGGGAAGCCTGCTTCTCCCTCTCCCACTCCCCCTGCTTGTGTTCCCTCTCTTGCTGTGTCTCTCTCTGTCAAATAAATAAATAAAATCTTTAAAAAAAAATACTTAACCATTATCCATTTAAAAATAAGCCAATTAGGTGCAGTCTTAAAAGTCTTAAAAGGAAAGCAAGAGTTAGCCAAGCAAAGGAGAAGGGGGGAACTTTCCAGGTGGAGGGAACAATACCGTGGAAGGCAAAGCAAAAATGAAGACATCCTGATGAAGGCAAGGAGGTAGAAGCAGTCCCATGGATGGAGGGTGAAGTGGGAGGCTGGGAATGGAAAAGACGTGACAATCAGAATCAGGTAGGGGACATGTAAGCTGCGAATGTCAGAGTGGGCGGTCACTGAAGAGTTTAGAGAATGACCCCAGACTGGTGCTTTAACTCTTCTGATGGCACTGTGGACAATGGGCAGAGGTGGCCAGAAGGCTGGAGAGTGGGGAGAACATTTGGAGGCAGTGTGAGTGTATGAATGGGCAGATCATATTTATGAATTACTCTAACAGTGGCCATCTTCACCGAAAGCAATGGTCACAATGCTGAAGAGAGAGCAATACAGAGCTGTTGGTTGAAACCTAATTACCCCTCTGTGATTCCCCAATCCTTTACGAACATCTTTTCTGCTGCTTTTTCAAAGTTAAAAGATTGTTTTATGAAACCCAATATTTTTTCAGCAATCTTCAGAATATGAAGGAAGAGCTTAAGCTTTTGAAATTTCCTTTTGAGAATTAGAGGAAGCATGGTTTATTGGCTATCTGGAGAAGCCACAGTCTGGTCATTGAAGAAGTATTTATGAAGCATGCTTATGTACATGTTTCTTTGCTAGGAATTCAATGATAATCAAAATGCTTCTTGGGGTGCCTGGGTGGCTCAGATGGTTAAGCGTCTGCCTTCGGCTCAGGTCATGGTCCCAGGGTCCTGGGATCGAGTCCCGCATCGGGCTCCCTGCTCCTTGGGAGCCTGCTTCTCCCTCTGCCTCTCTCTCTCTCTCTCTCTCTCTCATGAATAAATAAATAAAATCTTTAAAAAAAAATGCTTCTTTGCTATTAATCTTATATATATATTTTTTAAAGATTTGTTTATTTGAGAGAGCGAGAATGAGAGAGAGAGTACATGAGAGGGGGGAGGGTTAGAGGGAGAAGCAGACTCCCTGCTGAGCAGGGAGCCTGATGAGGGACTCGATCCCCGGACTCCAGGATCATGACCTGAGCCGAAGGCAGTCGCTTAACCAACTGAGCCACCCAGGCGCCCTCTTATATTCTTTTTTAAAAGTTGAATGTTCTTTGATTTTGTTCTCTTTTTTGAATGTTATTTGATTCTTTAAATTTTTTTTAAGATTTCATTATTTGAGAGAGAGAGAGAGCGCACAAGCCAGTGGGGAGGAGAGGCAGAGGGAGAAGCAGACTCCCTGCCAAGCAGGGAGCCCAATGTGGGGCTTGATCCCAGGACCCCAGGATCAGGACCTGAGCAGCCACCCAGGCGCCCTTTTTTATTTATTTTTAATTAGGTAGGCTCCACCCCCCAGCATGGGGCTTGAACTCAACACCTTAAGGTCAAGGGTTGCACACTCTACAGACTGAGCCAGCCAGGTGCCCCGGTTGTGATTCTTTTTCTTTTACTTTCTTTCTTCTTCTTTTCTTTTAGAACGTTCTGTGATTCTTAATATCGGATTTTATTTTAGTTGCTTTGTGTTTTCTTAACCTTCGATGTCAATTTTTTGTTGGGTATTAAAGCGGATTTTTTTTTTAAAGCTTTCTGGAATGAAAATGTTAAAGATTGCTCAGTCATCACGTTATCCTGCCTAAACCTCAGGGCTATTAGCTGGTTGCAGTTCACCTTTCTCTATTTCCCCATCTTTCACATGAAAAGATCAGTCTGTTATATCCAGTTTTGTGGAAGCTGTGTACTGTATTTATTGGTTCTGGAATTGTGCTTATGCTATGATTTATTATGATTGTTTGACATCTTTGAGATGGAGTAGGGCTGAAACCGTAGACTAGCTGCCTGTTTTCTTTCAATTAAAAAAAAAGTGCATGTATACATGTGTGTGTAAAAGCATATATATACATTTATGGGTAGATTATCTCTGAAAAGGCACACAGAACACTCAAAACACCTTAAGTTCTGGGAGGGCAATTAGATGGAGAAAACCAGGACAAGGGGGAAGGAGACACTACTTTCTCACTGTCTGCCCTTTTGTAGTGTCTGAACTGGTTCCTTTGCGCATGCATTAATTTATTAGAGAAAAGAACTGGAGACAAAACTAAGAAACTGTACTTACTTGGTGGCGATTTTCTCAAGCTGACAATAAAGGGAAAAGCAGCGTGAGATGGTAGGGTAGGGACTGGGTGAGAGAATGAGCCAGAAGCTAGCTCTGGGTGCCGGCCCCGCCCCTGCTGCTCAGAGCCATGCTGTCTGGCGAGTAAAGCCTTGCTCAGAGGCTTCAGCAAGGTGGAGCCCTTGGCAATGGAACAGGTGTCTGGAGACACAGATCATGAAGACACAAAGTAGTTCAGCACATGCTTAGTGCTGACGTGATTTCAGAGTTCAAAACAAAATCTAGTCGATTCCTTAAACTTTAGAATTTCATGTGATTTGGGGGGAAACTGGAGGGTTGAAGCTAGACCAGATTTTGAAAGTAATGGAGGAGAAAAAAAAGAAAGAGAAAAGTGATGGAGGGAAACAGAACTGACACCAAGTGATGAACCTAGCTGGGTGGAAGATGTACAGATCCCTGTAATCTAAAGAAGGTGGGTTGAAATCAGTCCTATCTCTAAAGCAATGGTTTTCAAAGTAGGGTTCCTGGACCAGCACTATCAGCATCACCTGGGAATTTATTAGAAATGTAAATTCTCGGGGCACCCGGGTGGCTCAGTCATTAAGTGTCTGCCTTCAGCTCGGGTCAGGATCCCAGGGTCCTGGGATCAAGCCCTGCATCAGGCTCCCTGCTCAGCGGGAAGCCTACTTCTCCCTCTCCCACTCCCCCTGCTTGTGTTCCCTCTCTCGCTGTGTCTCTTTCTGTCAAATAAATAAATAAAATCTTAAAAAAAAAAAAAAAAGAAATGTAAATTCTCGGGGCGCCTGGGTGGCTCACGCGGTTAAGCGTCTGCCTTCCGCTCAGGTCATGATCCCAGTGTCCCAGGATCCAGCTTAGCCGGCTCCATTTTGTGCTCTCCATTCCAATAGTGCTCAGTGGGGAGCCCCCTTCTCCCTCTCCCTCTGTCCCTACCCCCACCTCTCTCAAATAAATAAATAAAATTTAAAAAATATATATAAATTCTCTAGCCACACCCAGCCTACTGAATCAGACACTGGGGGTGGGGCCAATAATGTGTGTTTTAGTAAGCTCTTCAGGTGATTCTGAGATCTAGAACTATTCTCTCCAGGATGATGGTCATTAGCTACATGTAGCTAATGAGCACTTGAAATGTAGCTAGTCTGCATTTTAATGTACTTTAAGTATAAAATACACACCAGATTTCAAAGGTTTAGTGTGGAAAAAGAAAGCACAAGGGGCACAAGCCTGGCTCAGTCAATAGAGCATGTGACTCTTGATCTCCACGTTGTAAGTTCGAGCCCCAAAATGGGTACAGAGTTTACTTAAAAAAATAAAATCTTAGGGATGCCTGGGTGGCTCAGTGGGTTAAGCATCTGCCTTTGGCTCAGGTCATGATCACAGGGTCCCTGGATGGAGCCCCAGTAGGCTCTGTGCTCAGTGGGAAGTCTGCTTCTCCCTTTCCCTCTGCCTCTCCCCTTCCCTCTGCCTCTCCCCCTGCTCCTTCTTCTCCCTCTCTCAAATAAATAAATAAGATCTGAAAAACAAATAAAATCTTAAAAAAAAAAGTACAATATCTTGTCCACTGGTGGATGAATGGATAAAGAAAATGTGGGGGAATATATATAGCCCCCCCTACACACAATAGAATATATTCAGACATAAAGAGAAGAAAGTCTTGTCATTTGTGACACTATGGAAGGATCTTGAGGGCATTACACTGAGTAAAATTAGTCAAATATAGAAAGGCAAATACTGTATGATCTCATGTATATGCGAAGTCTAATCAAGCTGAACTCATAGAAACAGAGGAGAACAGTGGATGTCAGGACCTGGAGGGGGGTGGAAATGGGAAGATGTCGGTCAAGGATACAAACTTTCACTTACGGGGCGCCTGGGTGGCTCAGATGGTTAAGCGTCTGCCTTCGGCTCAGGTCATGATCCCAGGGTCCTGGGATCGAGCCCCACATCCGGCTCCTGGCTCAGCAAGGAGCCTGCTTCTCCCTCTGCCTCTCTCCCTGCTCATGCTTTCTCTCTCTCTCTATCTCTGTGTCTCAAATGAATAAATAAAATCTTAAAAAAAAAAAAAAACTTTCACTTACAACATGAATAAGTTCTGGTGGTCTAATGTACAGCATGATGAGTAGTTGGCACTATTGTATTATATTTTTGAGAGTTGCTAAGAAAATAGATCTTACTTGTTCTCAACACACACACACGCACGCACACAAAGATGAGGTGATGGAGATATTAACTACCATTGTGATAATCATTTCACAATAATACATGTATCAAATCATCACACTCTACACCTTAAACTTACATAATGTTACATGTCTCTTATATTTCAATAAAGCTGGGGGCTGCAAAGCACAATATCTCAATTTTTTTTTTTTTTTGGATAAGAAGAGAGAGAGGAGGGGGAGAGGGACAGAGCAGGCTCCAACTCAGCACAGAACCCTATGTGGGGCTCCATCTCACAACCTGAGATCATGACCTGAGCTGAAATCAAGAGTCAGACACTTAACCAACTGAGCCACCCAGGTGCCCCTCTCATTAATAATTTTATATAGGTTACATGTTGCAATATTTTTGATGTTTTGGATTATAAAGTATGTGCTATCAAAATTAATTTCATTTGTTAATTTTTAATTTTTTGAAAGTGGCTACTAGAAAACTTAAAATATTTCCATTGAGGGGCACCTGGGTGGCTCAGTCGTTGGGCGTCTGCCTTTGGCTCGGGTCATGGTCCCAGGGTCCTGGGATCGAGCCCCGCATCGGGCTCCCGGCTCCGCGGGAGGCCTGCTTCTCCCTCTTCCAACCCCCCTGCTTGTGTTCCCTCTCTCGCTGTGTCTCTCACTGTCAAATAAATAAAATCTTAAAAAATATAAAATAAAATAAAATATTTCCATTGGATAATGCTGATTAAGAATATTGAAATATGGGGCGCCTGGGTGGCTCAGTTGGTTAAGCGACTGCCTTCGGCTCAGGTCATGATCCTGGAGTCCCGGGATCGAGTCCCACATCGGGCTCCCTGCTCAGCAGGGAGTCTGCTTCTCCCTCTGACCCTCTTCCCTCTCGTGCTCTCTATCTCTCATTCTCTCTCAAATAAATAAATAAAATCTTAAAAAAAAAAAAAGAATATTGAAATATTCCCTCAGTGGTGGGGAACTCCCTTCAGAGTTTGGGTTTAGGGGAGACGAGTTTCCTGTTACCTATTTTGTCAGTTTCCTGCAGAGAAGGTCATCATCATCATCACCATCATCACAGTCTTTCTCTGGCCATGGGCAACACCTACCTGATTTCCAGAATAACAGAGGTCCTATGTTGTTAATGCAAGGTCCCCAAATAGTGCAATCAAATAGGACTGTTGCAGCAAGTAAAATGGTTATGATTGGAGGATGTGCGATCTTCATGGGACTATCAGTGTATTACCGTGTTCCAACATGGCTGCATTAAAAAGTAAGATTAAAAAAAAAAAAGATTGTTAAAAAACAGTAAGAGTTCTCTGTTTTGAAATAAAATTGCCTCCTTAGTTTGCCCTTGCACAGTTTAGCATCAGTGCCTTATTGATCAGAATTAGGAAGTTAATAAGGTTTGGGCTAATTAATCAGATGGGTAGGGACTGGAACTGCACTGCAAGGCTTAATCAAGTCATCAAACCTCTCAAGCCATGAAGAAGGTAATTAAAGGAAAAAGATGCCTGTTATATAGTAACAGGAGACCAGGAGAGGACAAGATAGAGAACCTCCATTTTCTTTTGTACATTTTCCTGATATAAATCAGACCCAAAGACCAGAGCACGTTGCTCAGCTTCCTATCAGAGAATTAACTTGAATGAATTTATAAATCACCTCATTGGGTAATTTACTTGCCCTAGACCAACTGTCAATGAAACTATGCTTATTTATAACAAATTTTATCTTTGTTAAGTTCCACAGGAATGAGTTCTTTAGGATAACCTGCAGTTGTCACTAAGACTGCAGCCATTTTGATTTATAAGCAACAAATAATTCTGTAGTTGATTATTCAACAGATACTGAGTCCCTCTGCTTCCAAACACTGTCCTAGATACTAGTGTGGACTCTGTAAACTGTAGAGAGCTATTTATTCAGGTAAATTATGTTGTATGGCAAATGGTGGAGATTCTTGGGAAATCTTTTCTAATCCCTGGGTCTCCCTCAGTCTGTCCCCACACACCTCCTCCCTCAAAATACTTAGGAACTCAAGTGGGAAAAGAATACGGACAGTGTTGTGGGGGAGGCTGCGAGGTGGAAGACGAAGTGGAGGGGAGGTGGAGGCCTGGAAGTGAGGCAGAGGTTATTGTGTGGGAGCCGGATGACTCTGTGTGGGGGCTGGACTGTCTTGGACTGGAAAGACAAATTCTAAAGGAGCTGAGGTTTGCAGCCATTCAAACTGCATCTGCCCTTACAGCTTCCTGAAGGTAACAGCAAAGCACCGCTGTATTTTGGAGGCTAGCCACAGGACCCTAAAAGAAGAATCCACTGTATTGGGCGCCTGGGTGGCTCAGTCGCTAAGCGTCTGCCTTCAGCTCAGGTCATGATCCCAGGGTCCTGGGATCGAGCCCCACATCGGGCTCCCTGCTCAGCGGGAAGCCTGCTTCTCCCTCTCCCACT
>NW_027397067.1:20989410-20993065 GCF_003265705.2 Callorhinus ursinus | reverse complement strand
AAAAAAAAAAAAAAAAAAGAATCCACTGTATTTAGGAACCAGAAAACCGAGTGTCCTTGTCCAGAGCCCCACAGTGGAGCAGAGAGAGTAGAAGCCAGATTGAAGGGGGAGGGAGTGCCGGCTTCATCTTTCCTCTTCCATTCCTCTCCTGAACTCTCTCTTCCCCCTCCTCTTTCTTTCTGGAAAGAGGTGTCTGTGCGGGCCAGCTGAGCTAATTAACATCTGAATGTTCCCTCTTTTTCCTGCCCCAGTTAAATCTCTGATTCTTTGAGTTTCTCTAGTACATACTTTATTAAAGTGGAAATGAGAAGTATCTCTAAATTAATTCCCCTCTTCCACATAATGCAATATCTTCATATTAGCTGCGAAAATTCGGAAAATCAACAAATAAAAGGAACGAGGGAGTTCTTAACAGAATTCAAACTGTTTTATGAAGCGTCAATAAGTGAAACAATTTACTATTGCCACATGAATTTACGGATCAGGAATATATAGATCAGTGAAACATGACAGGGAGTACGGCAATACAGGAAAATTTGCTTGAGACTTTAGTATGGTATAGGATAAAGGTGACATTTCAAGTCGCTGAAGTAAAATACAATTTAGTCAATAAATGACGTAGAGGTAACTAGGTTTCTCATCTCAAAATGAAATTCCAGATGGAGACAAACATATGCAAGGGTGGTAATTACTAATTTATTTGTAATAGAAAACAATGGGAAATAACCTAAAATCTGTTGTAGGGTTAAGTAATTTCTGGTCACTCAGGAATACTGGGCTGTCTAAAAAGGAAAAAGGTGTGTTATAGCAAATAATTCCAATATCTATTGCGGTATATGGAAAGGAGGGTGCAAAACCACGTGTAACTGTGTATATATACACAGATACACACCTGCCTGTGTGTGCAAGGAAATATTCTAGTAGAATACTGAAGAAACTAAAAATGGTGGAGATAAATTCTACCCCACCAGCCTCACCTGAAGGCTTTCCTTATGCATACCCATCTTTATGGCTTGAATTTTTAAATAATCTTTAAATTAATTAAATTTAATAAATTATTTTTATTATTTGTTTTTTTTAAGATTTTTATTTATTTATTTGAGAGAGCGAGAATGAGAGAGAGAGAGAGAGAGCACATGAGGGGGGGGAGGGTCGGAGGGAGAAGCAGACTCCCCGCTGAGCGGGGAGCCCGATGTGGGACTCTATCCCAGGACTTATTTTATTTTATTTTTATTTTTATTATTTTTTTTAAAGATTTTATTTATTCATTTGAGAGAGAATGAGAGATAGAGAGCACGAGAGGGAAGAGGGTCAGAGGGAGAAGCAGACTCCCCGCTGAGCAGGGAGCCTGATGTGGGACTCGATCCTGGGACTCCAGGATCATGACCTGAGCCGAAGGCAGTCGCTTAACCAACTGAGCCACCCGGGCGCCCCCGGGACTTGTTTTAATTCAGTAAGCTGTATGCCCAAGGTGGGGCTTGAATCATGACCCCAAGATCAAGAGTTGAAGCTCTTCCCACTGAGCCAACCAGGCACCCCTCTTTCACATCTTTTTTAAACTAGTTTTTAAAAATTAATTGATTGGGGGGCACCTGGCTGGCTCAGTTGGCAGAGCATGGGACTCTTGATGTCAGGGCCGTGAATTTGAGCCCCACGTCGGGTGAAGAGATCACTTAAATAAATAAAACTTTAAAAATAATAATAAAAACGAAAAAGTAAAAATAAATTTAAAAAGATGCAGAAGAGGCTTAATTCTTTCTAGTGATTTCTAGTGACTAATGGTAAGATTTGGGGGTGAGAATGGTGGTGCCTGGCTGGCTCAGTTGGTAGAACGAAACACTCTTGATCTCTGGGTCATTGAGGTCAAGTTCCATGTTGGGAGTAGAGCTTACTTAAAAAAATAAAAGGATTTGGGGGTGAGGATAACACCAGAGTTTGGGTCCCAGCTAAATCCTTGACAAGCTGTGCAGCTTACTGGCAAATATCCTTCCTGAGCACAACCTTTCTTTAACAGGAATAATAATTGCTGACTTTTAGGTTTATTTTGAAGGTCAAATGAATTAATCCATGTATACAATTCATAGCATAATGCCTGACTCTTCATATGCAGTGATGAAGTGCCTATACCCTCCATTTTATTATATATGTATGTATGTATTTATTTTTAAGATTTATTTATTTACTTCAGAGAGAGAGAGAGAGAGAGAGAGAGAGAGATAGCGGGGGGGGGGTGCAGAGGGATAAAATCCTCAAGCAGACACCCCACTGAGCTTGGAGCCACCCCACCCCACGCTCCCACCCTGGGGCAGATCCCACGACCCATGAGATCACAACCCCAGCCAAAACCAAGAGTTGAATGCCCAACCGACTGAGCCTCCTAGGCACCCCAAATTCCCTCCATTTTATTTTATTTTTTATTTATTATTTTTTTAAAAGACTTTATTTATTTGACAGAGAGAGACACAGCGAGAGAGGGAACACAAGCAGGAGTGGGAGAGGGAGCAGGCTCCAACGAGCAGGGAGCCTGACGCGGGGCTCGATCCCAGGACCTTGGGACCATGACCTGAGCCGAAGGCAGATGCTTAATGACTGAGCCACCCAGGCGCCCCTAAATTCCCTCCATTAAATAAGTCCTTATGTCAGGGAACTACCTTCCTCTCTACCCCACTTCAGAGATTTCTGTCTGACGTGGCTGTGAACTTTAGCTTCTGAAATCAGAAAATAAAAATATTGGCATCTCTAGACCTTGGTGGCCCAGTTACTTTTTCTCATGCCCTTTATCCTTTTGTCATGTTCACCAGGCAAAACCCAAACACTGGGCCATTTCAGTGCTGCCTTCCAAAAGCCTCCATCTCCAACTTCAGGTTAACTCTCAACACTGCCTGGCAAGTATTTCTTTGCCCTAGTGAGCTTGCTTTCCCACTCATCACAATTTTTATTTCAAACCTCTGCTCTCCTAAAACTTCCAGGCCTTCTAATGCCATCAACAAATGTGCCCAGTCTCTAATTTCACAGAGAAAATGGGAGCCATCAGAAGAGAATGCCTTCACATTCTGGCCCGTTCCATGCTTAACTTACATCCTGCACTCACTCTGCTGTCCTTCCCTCAGGACAAAAGGGAAAATGTGTCCTTTATTCCATCAAAAACGAATCCCAAACTCTGGATTAGATCTCTCCAGGTGTTCCTCCCTGCTCAGAATCAAGGACTTCTCCCTCTTTCCCTTCATTCAAAATGTACTCCAGTGTCCCTATCTCAAGCAACAACAAGGACAATAACATTATCACCATTATTATCTATAACCTCCTCACCAGCACCAACTCTAAATCCTTTCTCTAAAACACAACAAAAAATAGACAAAAGCTCTCCCTAGAATATCTCCAGTTATCACTGCCACCTCTCCCTTCCCTTTTACAACCAAATGTTCTGCAAGAATTTTGCACACTCACTGTCTCTACCTCCACACCTCCCACCTCCCTCCCTGCCCTCTGGCTTCTGCTCCCTCCTCTCCTCTCGCAAGTTCTTGACAAGGATGCAAGGTTGTTCCGGTTGTTAAAATGGACTCTTCTTGGGGCGCCTGGGGGGCTCAGTTGGTTGAGCGCCCGACTCTTGATTTTGGCTCAGGTCATGATCTCAGGGTCGTGAGATCCAGCCCCA
>NW_027397067.1:20933051-20989010 GCF_003265705.2 Callorhinus ursinus | reverse complement strand
CTCGTGTACTCTCTCTCTCTCATTCTCGCTCTCTCAAATAAATAAATCTTTAAAAAAATAAAATAAAACATGTATATATAAATATAAATAAAATCTTAAACAAAACAAAACACGTTCTTCTTAATTGCTACTTTGCAAGTCTGCATCCCCCACTATGAGGGCATAGGCTTCTTCAGAGCTGGGACCACGTCAATCTTGTTCACTACTGTTATCTCTACTGCTTAGTTCAGTGAATACAGCATTAATTGAATGGGCTTCTAAGCACTGAACACATATTAATGTATATAATTAATGTATATAATACATATTTACATAGAATACACATTTTCATCACAAGGTAGCTGCTATTATGGTCTCATTTTATACGTGAGGAAACTATGGTACAAAAAGTGAAGTAGTTTTCTCATGATGGCCACAGACTTAATATGGCAGAGACAGGATTTTACCCTGTCTTCCCAAACCACTACATTCTACTGTGTAGAGGGTACCACAAATCAATATTTATCGACTGACTGGCTGGTTGAATTTCTGTAGGAGTTTCCTCAGCAAGCTGCTTATATCTTACTGCCCCCAACTTGGGCTAGTCTTCTAGGATAAGAATAAAAACTAGTCAGCATTGTATCCTACATTTCATGGCTCCAATTTCTCCCACAATTCTCTGTCTTATTGAGTTGGTTGGGCTGGATCGGTTGTGCAGCCAAACATTCAATGAAGAGTCAACAATGGAGAAAGCTCTTATATACAGAGGAAGTGGTTCTGTTGGAGATTGGGTTGAAAATATTAAATAAAAATCTTTCTTTTTTATTCTGGTCTCTTGCCTCATAAAAGGCATCCATAATTTCTTTTTTCTTTTTTTAAAGATTTTATTTATTTATTTGACAGAGAGAGAGAGAGTGCAGACAGGCAGGCAGAGGGAGAGGGAGAAGCAGACTCCTCACTAAGCAGGAAGCCCCATGCAGAGCTCGATCCCAGGACCCCCGGATCACAACCTGGGCCAAAGGCAGATGCTTAACTGACTAAGCCACCCAGGCACCCCGTTCATAATTTCTAAGTCTTAGGGATATAGTAGAGTTTCCATTTAGATTCAACCACATTTGGGGATGCCTGGGTGGATCAGTTGGTTAAACATCTGCCTTTGGCTCAGGTCATGATCCCAGGGGCCTGGGATTGAGTCCTGCATCGGGGTCCCTGTTCCACAGGGAGTCTGTTTCTCCCTCTGCCTTCACCCACTAATTCTCTGTGTCAAATAAATAAATAAAATATTAAAAAGAAAAGAAAAGGGAGTCTCCCTAGATTCAACCACATATAAGTTTACTTTGAATTAATAATCAAAAAACAATAAAATTATATGCTGATTATTATTATTTTTTTCTTTGCAAATTTCAAACCTGAAGAAAAATTTCAAGAAAAGTACAAAGGGGCGCCTGGGTGGCTCAGATGGTTAAGCATCTGCCTTCGGCTCAGGTCATGATCCCAGGGTCCTGGGATCGAGCCCCATGTCTGGCTCCTGGCTCAGTGGGGAACCTGCTTCTCCCTCTCCCTCTGTCTCTCCCCTGCTCATGCTCTCGCTCTCTCTGTATCTCTCTGTCTCAAATGAATAGACAGAATCTTTAAAGAAAAGTACAAAGAACTCCCATATTCTCTTGACCAATAAGATTCACCAATTTATTTTTAAAAATCACTTAATTAATTAATTGATTAATATTTAAAAAGCACTAATCACCGTAAAATTTTTTCCACACATTTTTATTAGAACTGGTGCTTGCTAGGGGTGCCTGGGTGGCTCAGCTGTTAAGCGTCTGCTTTTGGCTCAGGTCATGATCCCAGGGTCCTGGGATGGAGCCCCACATCAGGCTCCCTGCTCAGTGGGAAGCCTGCTTCTCCCTCTCCCACTCCCCCTGCTTGTGCTCCCTCTCACTATGTCTCTCTCTGTCAAATAAATAAATAAAATCTTAAAAAAAAAAAAAGAAGTGGTGCTTGCTAGGGAGCGTATGATATACAATAATATCTAATTACTTACAAGTTATCTATTTAATACATTATCTTTTTTTTAAGATTGACCTGGAAAATTCATTTGTTTTACTTCTTTATAGCTTAAGTACAAAGACCCACTGTCTACCGATTCCTCTTAAAAGTTCAATTATTAGAAAATTGATCACATGTCGAAAAGGGACAGATTAATTGCCCCAGAAATCCAAATGAGTAAGGGGCTGGCATCTGCAGAACAACTGACGCTTGCATGTTTGACTCAAGAAGAACTGACTAGGCTCATACACATGTATTATTTTGGCTGTTTAAGAACTAATAGGTATGGTTGCTCATCTAGGTTTGGTTGGGGGTATAGGGTGATTCAAAAGTGGCAGCCAATGATGATAACGTTTGTTTTATTTATTTACATATACTTTAATTCTAAGGGAAAATCTTGAAGAATCTATGTGCATTTTCCCCCCAAGATTTCTGAAAAAGTTTAATTTATTTATTTATTTATTGTTAGTAATCTATCTGTACACCCAAATGTGGGGCTTGAACTTACAACTGACCTGGAGATCAAGAGTCACATGCTTTTCTGCCTGAGTCAGTCTGACACCCCATTCCCAAGATTTAATTAGAAATTAAGAATGTTAAGAATGGCCATTTGTATTTTCATTTTAATTATGCAGAACAGATAGGCGCTGTGTGCTGATAATAACAGCCAATACACTGAGTGCCATTCTGAAGAGTGGCCTGGTTTCTGTGATATGATCACCATACTCATGAGCACTGACTTTGTGCTATGTGCTTTTCTAAACTTTATATGGATTCATTTACATATAGTCACAGTCTCATAGATCATAAGACCGTGCCTTCAAATTCTGAAGACAATTAACTGTTTGGTATCAGCTAAATGATACCGTGCATGCTGTTAACAGACTCTCAGCATTTTCATCAGTCAGGAGTGTAATGGTGCCGGGAAAATCTAATAATAAAGGTAGGCAATGGTAATTGGTTGTTATGGATTAA
The DNA here is from genome assembly GCF_003265705.2 of Callorhinus ursinus. Classification (NCBI taxonomy): domain Eukaryota; kingdom Metazoa; phylum Chordata; class Mammalia; order Carnivora; family Otariidae; genus Callorhinus; species Callorhinus ursinus. The sequence goes on along the minus strand of NW_027397067.1, from coordinate 20,986,010 downwards.
TCAAAGAATATATAAAGCAGAGCATATAAATTTTAGAGCTAATCATCACTGTTTGGAAGTGTTGTGTCCTTTCAGGGACGATGAATGAGCACTGAGAGAAAACTGACATTTTTTTTTCTCATTAATGACACTTCATTTCATTAAAGATGAGTTTATCACTGGTAATTACCTTCTTTCCTTTAAGTAGGCTTGTAGAGAATAACATGGCTAGAGAAAAAAATACTAAAAAATTTACCATAATCAAATGGTAATTGTTGGTCCTTTTACATTTGCTCTCCTGTATAACAAAGGTTAGATTTTAGGTCCCTGACAACTCTGTGAATACAGTAAAAACCATTGAATTGTACACTTTATGTTTTTAAAGATTTTTATTTATTTGTTTGACAGAGAGAGACACAGCCAAGAGGGAACACAAGCAGGGGGAGTGGGGGAGGGAGAAACTGGCTTCCCGCTGAGCAGGGAGCCGGATGTGGGGCTCCATCCCAGGACCCCGGGATCATGACCTGAGCTGAAGGCAGACACTTAATAACTGAGCCACCCAGGCGCCCCTGAATTGTACACTTTAAATGGGTAAATTGCATGGTATGGGAATTATATCACAATAAAGCTGTTATTTAAAAAATGTAGATCCCTGTGCCACTGGAGTTTATAATCTCAAAAAAAAATGTATTGACGCACACATTGTATAAACAGAAAATATATATAACTACACCAATTTCCATCTGGTGCAATTTGTAAACTATTGCATGTTTTTGTACCATAATTTTACTTGAGAGAGGATTTATATAATATAGGCAAAGAAAAAATGGGCATCGTATGTTCTATAAAAAGACTGAAATATGCTTCAGTAGGATTGATTTTAATGTAAACTGAGCAATGATAAACACAATTTGATAAACACAAACGCAGCAAATATAAAAAGTGGAATCTAGCCTAGTCACACCCAGACCTATCAAGGCAGAATCTCTGCGTGTGGGATTGAAGCATCAGTAGCTTTAAAACTTCCCAGGTGGGGGCGCGTGGGTGGCTCAATAAGTTAAGGATCTGACTTGATTTTGGCTTAGGTTCGGATCTCAGGGTTGAGAGATCAAGCCCCATGAGGGGCTCCCCGCTCAGCAGGGAGCCTGCTTAAGATTCTTTCTCTCCAAGATGCCTGGGTGGCTCAGTCTGTTGAGCATCTGCCTTCAGCTCAGGTCACGATCCCGGGGTCCTGGGATTGAGCCCCGCATCCGGCTCCCTGCTCCGCGGGAAGCCTGCTTCTCCCTCTCCCACTCCCCCTGCTTATGTTACCAATCTCTCTCTCTGACAAATAAATAAATAAAATAAAATAAAACAAGATTCTTTCTCTCGCTCTCTGCTCCTCCCCCTCTCTCTGCCCCTTCCCCCCTGTGCAGCCTCTCTCTCTCCCCCCACCTTGCTAAAAATAGTTTCCCAGGTGATTTCAATGAGCCAGTAAGTGAGGGACACTAGGTTAGCTGAAAATGGCCGGGTTACAATCACCTTCTTTCACTTGGATATGCTAGAGATGGACTTCTATCTATAGGAGAAACTGCTTTGCTTATATGTAAATGTACTCAGGGATACTTTACTAATTTTGGATGAGCTCAGGACATACCCAGTGGACCAAAAATACGAGGAAAGCACAGCTAGAAAGGGCTGGAAGCATGAATTTTTGAAAACAATATAATAATAAAATAAGGAAGAGCTAAAAGGCAAATGAGAACCGGGAGGCCTTTCCATTGTTCTAGAAATGACATTAAGAATCCAATTCAATATCCACATTTTTCCCAGTAAGATAAGGGATTAGAAGTCAAGCATTTTGTCCAAGGGCATACAACTAGTTCACAACAAAACCTTGAGTACAAGCCAGGACTTGTCAGTACCTGTGCATTCTAGTCCTAATACGGGGTGGGAGGTGCTCCTTATTTTCCAAAGCATCTGTTCCTGAAATTTTTGACTTCCAGAGAAGCTGCAAAAATATGTAGATAATTCCCATCAACCACCCACCCAGCTTTCCCTAATGTTAACCTCTTCCATAGCCCAGGCACAACGATCAAAGCCAAGAAATTAACATTGCTACAATGCTATATTCTTTTACAAATGAAGAAACTGAGGCCTAGAGAGGTTAGGCAACTTGCCCAAGGGCGCACAGCCAGTAAGTGGCGGAAACCCACTATAAGGATGGAGTATCCAGGTTCCTTTGTTTCATCTGAAATCCACTTTACATTAAAATGTGTTTCTAGAGTGACGGCTGGGGGCAAGCATCTTATTGTCCTGCAGACTTCAGGGATGCGAGACGCCTTAAGGGCATGTGAGAGCCCCGCCTCTCAGGAGGGCCCTCGCACGTTGATTAATGCTCTGCTGCTGTTGCGGTCTTGAAATTCTTAATAATTTTACCTGGGAGCTTGTGTTTTGAAGGTAAAGGCAGACGGTACCGAGAAGCGATAAATCAAGAGGCTGCAGGGCCCGCACTCCCGCCTCCGGGCTTGACCAGGTGGGCGCCTGACCCACTGCCTGGCGCTTAGTGCGCATGCGCGGGCCTGGGCCGGTCCCAGGCAGTGGGGCGAGGCCCTGAGCCCAGATTAGCGGTGTCCGGGGTTGCTGCACCTGCAAAGGCAGGAGGAAGGTGGGCATCCACACATCTGATCCCAGGAACCGAAACCTGCAGCTCGACTCGGGCCTGGAAACTTTGTCAGTAAATTACTACAAACAAAGGCGCACACGTGGACATTGCAATAAAGCATATCAAGAGGGGCGCCTGGGTGGCTCAGGTCATGATCCTGGGGTCCTGGGATGGATCCCCACATTGGGCTCCCTGCTCAGCGGGGGGCCTGCTTCTCCCTCTCCCTCTGCCGCACCCCCACCCCAGCTCGTGCATCAAACATGTACTCTCCTCTCTTTAAAAACAGCTGTCGGTGTATCATATGATCTTACTGATAGGAGGAATTCTTAATCTCAGGAAACAAACTGAGGGTTGCTGGAGTGGTGGGGGGTGGGAGGGATGGGGTGGCTGGGTGATAGACATTGGGGAGGGTATGTGCTATGGTGAGCGCTGTGAATTGTGTGAGACTGTGGAATCGCAGACCTGTACCTCTGAAACAATACATTACATGTTAATAAAAAAAAGAAGATAGTAGGAAGAGAAAAATGAAGGGGGGGAGATCGGAGGGGGAGACGAACCATGAGAGACTATGGACTCTGAGAAACAAACTGAGGGTTCTAGAGGGGAGGGGGTGGGGGGATGGGTTAGCCTGGTGATGGGTATTAAGCAGGGCACGTATTGCATGGAGCACTGGGTGTTATATGCAAACAATGAATCATGGAACACTGCATCAAAAACTAATGATGTAATGTAATATATGGTGATTAACATAACATAATAAAATTTTAAAAATGTAAAAAAAAAAAAGAATCCTGGAGGCAACTGCACAGTCTCTTACAGAGAGTTCTCTTTCTGATCACGTCTCCTTGTCCTCATGTTACCTTCATCTAACAAGATGATTTCTCCTTGATTTAAAGGAAACAATTTTGATTATTTCCATGAAATAGCTAGGGGATCTACTCTGATTGGCTTATTAAGACATTTTCAAATTTTTAATTAAAAAAACAAAAAACAGCTACTTTTAAGTAAGTTATAGATTCAACTGTATCTTTAAGTTGTATTCTTCATTTACTTTTCAGACAGATGGGAAAGCAGTTTGAAATCAAATGCAATTTACCCTATTTACACTTGATAGATGAATTTCAAAAATCCTCTCATTGCATTTTTTTCCCTAATTCAGTTTATATATTAATGTGGGATACTGAGAAATGCTATAGAAACACTCTAATAATGGATTTTGAAGCTTAGAGTCTGGACTCACCTCATCAAAGTGGATAGTGATATATTTTCAGCTAAATGACGTTTATGACATTGCCAGGAGTAAAACGTCATTTCAGTTTTATCAAAAATAATTATATTCTAAAACAACCCAGCTAGTAGCATGACTATTAGATTTTTAAAAAACATGGGTTTTATACTGCAATAATTCTAAAATCTACATTTGTTTTTTGTTTTAAAGATTTTATTTATTTATTTGACAGAGAGAGGGAACACAAGCAGGGGGAGTGGGAGAGGGAGAAGCAGGCTTCCTGCCGAGCAGGGAGCCCGATGCGGGGCTCGATCCCAGGGTCGATCCCAGGGTCGATCCCAGGGTCGATCCCAGGGTCGATCCCAGGGTCGATCATGACCTGAGCCGAAGGCAGACGCTTAACAACTGAGCCACCCAGGCGCCCTAAAATCTACATTTGTATTAAAGAAGTTATCTTCAGAGTGCTTGAGTGGCTCAGTTGGTTAAGCATCTGACTTCGGCTCAGGTCATGATCTCTGGGTGCTGGGATCAAGCCCCGCATCAGGCTCACTGCTCAGCTTCTCAGCCTGCCCCTCCCCGCACTGGTGCGCACACGTGCGCACAAGCTCTCGCTCTCTCTCTCAAATAAATAAAATCTTTAAAAAAAGCCCTTAGCTTTGAAATTGCTAACTAATAGGATTACTTGATTTTATTTTATTTTATTTTTTTTAAGAATAGTTATTGTAGGGATCCCAGGGTAGCTCAGTTGGTTGCGTGTCTGTCTTCTGCTGGGGTCATAATCCCAGGGTCCTGGGATCTAGTCCCCCATCGGGCTCTTTGCTCGGTGGGGAGTCTGCTTCTCCCCCTGCTTGTGCTCTTTCTCTTTCTTGCACAAATGGGTAAATGAAATCTTTATTTAAAAAAAAAGAATAGTTGTTGTATTTTCTTTTTAAGTTATTTTTAAATATATTTTATTTACTTGGCACACACAGAGAGAGAGAGAACACAAGCAGGGGGAAGGCAGGCAGAGGGAGGGAGAGAAGCAGGCTCCCCGCTGAGCAGGGAGCCCAATGTGGGGCTCAATCCCAGGACCCTGGGATCGTGACCTGTTGGTTAAGCATCTGCCTTCGGCTCAGGTCATGATCCCAGGGTCCTGGGATTGAGCCCCGCATCGGGCTCCCTGCTCAGCAGGGAGCCTGCTTCTCCCTGTCCTCCCCCTTATGTTCTCCCCCATGTTCTCTTTTGCTATCTCTGTCTCTCTCTCAAATAAAGAAATAAAATCTTTAAAAAAAGAATAATATAATGAAATAAATTTTATTTAAAATCAATTAATTAACATAGTTATCATTAGTTTCGGAGGTAGAGTTCAGTGATTCATCAGTTGCATTTAACACCCAGTGCTCATTACATCAAATGCCTTCCTTAATGCCCATCACCCAGTTACCCCATCCTCCAACCCACCTTCCCTCCAGCAACCTTGTTTGTTTCCTATCATTAAGAGTCTCTTATAGGGGCGCCTGGGTGGCTCAGTTGGTTAAGCAGCTGCCTTCAGCTCTGGTCATGATCCCAGGGTCCTGGGATCGAGCCCTGCATCAGGCTCCCCTCTCCCTCTGCCTGCCGCTCTGCCTACTTGTGCTCTCTCTCTCTGTCAAATAAATAAATAAAATCTTAAAAAAAAAAAAAAAAAAGAGAGTCTCTCATGGCTTGTCTCCCTCTCTGACTTTGTCTTGTTTTATTTTTCCCTCCCTTCCCCTATGATCCTGTTTTTTCTTAAATTCCATATATGAGTGAAATCATATGATAATTCTTACTCTGATTGATTTATTTCTTTTGGCATAATACTCTCTAGTTCCATCCATGTCATTGCAAATGGCAAGATTTCATTTTTTGATTGCTGAGTAATATTCCATTGTATATATACACCACATCTTCTTTATCCATTCATCTTTCTTTTTTTAATAGATTTTATTTATTTATTAGAGAGAGAATGAGAGATAGAGAGCACGAGAGGGAAGAGGGTCAGAGGGAGAAGCGGACTCCCCGCTGAGCAGGGAGCCTGATGTGGGACTCGATCCTGGGACTCCAGGATCATGACCTGAGCTGAAGGCAGTCGCTTAACCAACTGAGGCACCCAGGCGCCCTCCGTTCATCTTTCAATAGCCATCTGGGTTCTTTCCATTGTTTGATTATTGTGGACATTGCTGCTATAAACATTGGGGTGCAGGTGCCCCTTCGAATCACAATGTTTGCATAAATACCTAGTAGTGCAATTGCTGGGTTCTTTCTTTCTTTTATTTATTTATCTATCTATCTATCTATCTATCTATCTATCTATCTATCTATCTATTTATTTATTTATCCATGAGAGTCAGAGAGAGAGAGGCAGAGGGAGAAGCAGGCTCCCCACAGAGCAGGGAGCCCGATGCGGGACTTGACCCCAGGACCCTGGGATCATGACCTGAGCCGAAGGCAGACGCTTAACCATCTGAGCCACCCAGGCGCCCCATTGCTGGGTTCTTTCTTGTGTGCTAATGTAATTATGGACATGACATCCTCTCATGTTTGCCATGTTCTGTTGGTTAGAAGCAAGTCGCGGGTCCTGCTATCCTCAAGGGGGAGGGGAGTACACAAGGCAGGAGTTCTGGGAGGTGGGGATCCATGGGGACCATATTAGAGTCTGTCCACCCTCCACACTCTCCATATAGCCACCCATTCTGGAAATGGCTCCTTTGCTGTGCCCTTCATTACCTTCCTTCCCCTCCCACCATTTGAAGTAAGATTCTGTATTATATTTCTTTTTCCCTTACTCTTCCCTTGGCTTAGTACCTAATCCCTTTATTAAATGCTCTTCAACCACCCAGTTGAGTGTGACATCTCCTTTCTGTCACCAGTTTTCCCTGATAGGCATGGAAAGAAATAAGTGGGCATTTATTTTATTCTATTTTATTTTAAGATTTTATTTATTTGACAGAGAGAGACACCACAAGAGAGGGAACACAAGCAGGGGGAGTGGAAGAGGGAGAAGCAGCCTCCCCGCTGAGCAGGGAGCCCGATGTGGAGTCGATCCCAGGACCCCAGGACCACGACCTGAGCCCAAGGCACATGCCTAACGACTGAGCCACCCAGGTGCCTATAAATGGGCATTTAAAAGAAAATATTATAAATTAATATTTTATCACTTAACTTCTAAAAATTGAAACATGCTATAGATTAGAAGTAAAATAGAGAAATTGTTTTGATTTGTACATGTCAAGTTGTTTGATGCTTTAGGTCTGGTAAAACCACCAAATTAAGATACATATTCTTTGATTTAGTTGGCGACCAAAACATCTATTAGATTAGAAGCTCCTCAGGGATCAAGGACCCTGTCTTATCCTGAAGTAGTTCAGCTTGATGTGCTAACATAATATTTTAATATTTTACTTCAAATTTCTGTCCTAATTATTTAGTACTAACAGTAGAACAGTCTGGATTCTAGCACAGGAATAGATATTTTCTTCAAATCTTTGTGGCTACCTGGGAAAAAGAATTCTATTGGTTCCAGTAATCTGTGAAAAAAATATTCCTACAGAGGACTTAAGTTATGTGTGTGTGGGGGGCGCCTGGGTGGCTCAGTTGGTTAAGCGACTGCCTTCGGCTCAGGTCATGATCCTGGAGTCCGGGGATCGAGTCCCGCATCGGGCTCCCTGCTCGGCAGGGAGTCTGCTTCTCCCTCTGACCCTCTTCCCTCTCGTGCTCTCTATCTCTCATTTCTCTCTCTCAAATAAATAAATAAAAATCTTAAAAAAAAAAGTTATGTGTGTGTATGAGAAAGAGAGAGAGAGAGAGAGAGAGGGATGCCCCCCTGCTCAGAAGGTTTTTAAATGCACAAAATTGGGGCTCCTGGGTGGCTCAGTCAGTTAAGCTTCTGCTTTCAGCTCAGGTCATGATCCCAGGGTCCTGGGGCCAAGCCCCATGTTGGACTCCCTGCTTCTCTCTCTGCCTGCCCTCCCTCTGCTTGTACTCTCTGTCTGTCAAATAAATAAATAAAGTCTTAAAAAAAAAAGATAAGTAGCTACCTTCTCTGGTTATACCAATGAATACTCCTTTAACAAACCACTTTTCAACTGTCGGTGAATTCACAAGTCCCTTGATAGCTTTAGGAAGCTCTTGCATAACATGTTTAATGGCTTAAAATTTGCTCCCATGGCTTCATGGTTAAGTGATCTGTAGCCCTTTTTTCCAACTTGTTTCCTGTTAAATACACATAGACATTTCTCATTCTCAGCAGTGTAATGGATCAGGATTAAAAGAAAGGATAGCTTCCAAACTAACACAACAGTTCAAAACCTGTTTCAGAATACCCTCCTGCACTTTTAGAAGAACCTCTCTTGCTGTGTCTCTCTGTCAAATAAATAAATAAAATCTTAAAAAAAGGCTTTATAAATAATATCTTTAAAAAAAGACTTTATAAATAAAATCTTTTTTTAAAAAAGGACTTTATTTGACAGCGAGAGATGGAACACAAGCAGGGGGAGTGGGAGAGGGAGAAGCAGGCTTCCCGCAGAGCAGGGAGCCCGACGCGGGGCTCGATCCCAGGACCCTGGGATGATGACCTGAGCCGAAGGCAGTCGCTTAACAACTGAGCCACCCAGGCGCCCCTTTCTTCTTTTCTGACACCAGTCACACTAGATTAAGGGCCCACCCTTCACTTAGCCTCATCTTAAGTAATTACATCTGCAATGACCCTATTTCTAAATAAGTTCACATTCGGAGGTCTTGGGAGTTAGGACTTTAACATATCTTTTTGGGGGAGGGACACAATTTAACCCATAACAGTCTGGATGTCACCAAGCCCGTTAAAATCATACATTCAGGGCACTTGGATGGCTCAGTCAGTTAAGCGTTTGCTTTCAGCTCAGGTCATGATCTCAGGGTCCTGGGACTGAGTCTGCATTGGGCTCCCTGCTCCTTGGGGAGTCGGCTTCGCCCTCTGTCCCCTCCTCCACCTTGTTCTCTCTCTCTCTCTCATAAATAAAATCTTTAGGGCGCCTGGGTGGCTCAGTTGGTTAGGTGACTGCCTTCGGCTCAGGTCATGATCCTGGAGTCCTGGGATAGAGTCCCACATCGGGCTCCCTGCTCAGCGGAGAGTCTGCTTCTCCCTCTGACCCTCCCTCCTCTCCTGTGCTTTCTCTCTCTCAAATAAATAAATAAAATCTTTAAAAAAATAAAAATAAAAAATAAAAGCAATTTGTTTAAAAATAAATAAATCTTTAAAAATTTTTTAAAAAATCATACCTTCAAAGAATATTTAATTCTCTTATTATTGCCCTTATATAAACACTCATGCATGTGCACAAAGAGAGCGTTTATGGTGAGACATTGGAAAAAACTGCATATTCCTAGTAAGTAAATGGACAAATAAACTGGTATGTCCATCCCAATGTACAAGGCAGCAGTTAAGAAGAATGATGAAGATCTATATTTACGGATTGAAAAACAAAAAAGCGTATTTTATTTATTTATTCATTTATTTATTTTTAAGATTTTATTTATTGGGGCGCCTGGGTGTCTCAGTCGTTAGGCGTCTGCCTTCGGCTCAGTTCATGATCCCAGGGTCCTGGGATCGAGCCCCGCATCAGGCTCCCTGCTCAGCGGGAAGCCTGCTTCTCCCTCTCCCACTCCCCCTGCTTGTATTCCCTCTCTCCACACGAAGTGGGAGAGGGAGAAGCAGGCTCCCCGCCGAGCGGGGAGCTCAGTGCAGGGCTCGATCCCAGGACCCTGGGATCGTGACCTGAGCCGAAGGCAGATGCCTAACGACTGAGCCACCCAGGTGCCCCTATTTATTTATTTATTTACCTGTTTATTTATTTATTTATTAGAGGCAGAGTGAGAGTGAGCAGGTAAGGAGGGGCAGAAGGAGAGGGAGAGAGAGAATCTTAACCAGGCTCCATGCTCAGCTCAGATCCCAACATGGGGCTTAGATCTCACGACCCTGAGAACATGACCAGGGCTGAAATCAAGAGTCAGATGCTTAACCCACTGAGCCACCCAGGCACTCCGAAAAAGCATATTTCAGATTAATGGTTATTTAGTCCTTGGACTTATTGTCTTCTAGCCTCATAGCTTTAAGAATTATCTTTATGTGGACAAATCTTACATCTTCAGCTTGGACCTTTTTCCCAAACATAGACCCTACCCAACATCTCCCTTGGGAGGTCACTGGGAGGTCAAAGAGACATGTCAAACTTAACTCGTGCAAAAGGAAACTCGTGATCCTCCTGCCTCACATGCTCCACCGGACGACCTCCCTGTCTCAGTTAGGGCCACTGCAATCTCTAGTTGCTCAGACAAAGACAAAAAGGCTGGGTGTCTTCCTTCACCCTGTCTTCTACCCTGCATTACGTCCGTCAGCAGATGCCGCGGTCTCAACCTTACACAAATGTCTGGAGTCCGAGCAGTCCCCATCACCTCTGTGGCTCCTCTGTAGATCCAAACTTCTGTCTTCTCTCTGTGACTGTCCAGTTGTTTCTTTTTTTTTTTTAGAGATTTTATTTATTCATTTGAGAGCGAGAGAATGAGAGATAGAGAGCACGAGAGGGGGGAGGGTCAGAGGGAGAAGCAGACTCCCCGCTGAGCAGGGAGCCCGATGTGGGACTCAATCCCGGGACTCCAGGATCATGACCTGAGCCGAAGGCAGTCGCTTAACCAACTGAACCACCCAGGTGCCCTGTCCAGTTGTTTCTTAAGTGGGCTCCTTCTCTACCCTTGCCCTCCTCTTCCCAAGCACTGTCTGTTCTCGACACAACAGTGACATCAATCTTTTCAAAACCTGAGACAGATCGTATGTCACTCTTCTGTTTAAAACCTGTGGAGTAAACGAAGGCCGACCAAATGGGAAAAGCAAAGTTTATTGATTCAGAATTTGCCGGACAAAGGAGTCAGCCTCCATCACTTGAATGTTGGCAGAAACTCACAAGCAGACAGGAAAGTGGGGAAGATTTATTCTGAAAAAAGGAAGGCTGTAGGTGTGCCCTGATTGGAGGCTGTTGACCTGGGGAAGCTGGAGATGGGAGACTGGAGGTGGGCATTCTATGTGATTGGTTAGGGGAGCATGTATGGTCTTCTCTGGTTGGTCCTAAGTTGGAAGTTCAGACAAAAGTCAGGGAAGCTGGTAGTTATTAATCAAGTCCTCGCCATTTGGGGCCAATTGTTACAGAAGTTATTAGTTTCCTGGATTATTATTAGAGATAGCAATCTAGCTTCCTACAGGTCTGGCTTATGGCAGACTTTAAAATTTAAATTCAATTAATTAACATATAATGTATTGTTGATTTCAGAGGTAGAGGTCAGTGATTCATCAGTCTTATATAACACCCAGTGCTCATTACATCACGTGCCTTCCTTAATGTCCATCACCCAGTTATCCCATTCTCCCACCCCCCCTCCAGCAACTCTCAGTTTGTTTCCTATGATTAAAAGTCTCTTATGGTTTGTGTCCCTCTCTGGTTTCGTCTTGTTTTATTTTTTCCTCTCTTCCCCTATGATCCTCTGTTTTGTTTCTTAAATTCCACATATGAGTGAGATAATATGATAATTGTCTTTCCCCGATTGACTTATTTCACTTAGCATAATACCCTCTAGTTCCATCCACGTCGTTACAAAAAAAGATATCTTTTCTGATGGTGGGTTATTATTAAGTGCTTGACCAAGAAAATATTGACTTTGATGGCCAAATTTTCAAAGTCGTGCTCTTGTTATTGGTTATATATTCTATTCCTAGCAGACATATTAACAGATCAAGTAAAGAGTCATATTGGCCTTTAGGAAAGGTGTAAGGAATAATGGGGTTGAGCCCAAAGGAGAAAGCACAACAAAGTGAGAGCCTCCTCCTGGACATCCGTATTTAGTGTCTTCCCGACCATCTGCTTCGGATTCCAGGAAAGATGTGCCTCCCTCCTAAAAACAGCCACCTACGCAGCACACCACCACCACCACCAAAACAGCCCCAAGGTAAAATCTTGTTCTCAAGGGCAGGGGGTCCAGGCCTGACAGCAGTGCCTCATGGCCTGATGTTTCTCCTTGCTTCTCTCTCAACCAGCTTCTGCTTCTCTTCTTGCTTTTTCTTTGAGAACCATGTTTGACAAAAAAAAAAAAAAAGGTTTTTTTTAAATTTTTTATTGTTATGTTAATCACCATATATTACATCATTAGTTTTTGATGTTATTACATCATTCTTTTTATTCTGAATCATGCATTTTATGCTTAAATGTTAATGATACTTTGAACCTCCTGGCTTTGGTGATCATTGGTTATCACCTACTCCGTAGTCAATTAAAACCACAAACAGGGGCACCTGGGTGGCTCAGCCGTTAAGCGTCTGCCTTCGGCTCAGGTCATGATCCCAGGGTCCTGGGATCAAGCCCCGCATCAGACTCCCTGCTCAGAGGGAAGCCTGCTTGCTTCTCCCTCTCCCACTCCCCCTGCTTGTGTTTCCTCTCTTGCTGTGTCTCTCTCTGTCAAATAAATAAATAAAATCTTAAAAAAAAAAAATTAACCCCCCCCCACAAACAATGAGTTTTTTTGGGCAAGAAACAAAGACAACTATCATTGCCTTTATTTCCAACTCTACAGGCCACTGTTCCTTAATCTAGCCAAATGACCAGATATAAAATGATTGCATTTTAGACTAAGAAATGCAGTCCTAGAATCCTTTATTTTAGCTAAATCTTTAGAAATGAAGTAAAAATGGGTATTAGAAGGAAGCCATATGGTGCTTTTAGATCTGTCTACTACTTTATGGAATACTTGTTGTTGTTGTTTTTTAATACTTCATTCCCTTATTACTTGGCTGAACACATATGTGGTTTTTTGGAGATCTTGGTCTGTATAATGGAAGAATTATTTTGTGCTATATTTTAAACTCCTGAAGGTTCTGTTTAGATTTCTATGCTTAAATTGTATAGATGAGAATATGGCATTTGTCGATTTAGAAAAACTATATTCTGTGTCCTTTAGAAGAGAATAGAAAATGGTTATTTCTCATCAATGTCCTTTTCCCTCTGTGTTTAGGGAAGGAGCAGAAAATTGTTCTGTAGCTAAATTGGTGAAGTTATAGGTATATATATATATTTATATATATACATATATATATATATATACACATATACGCCCCTTCTCTCTCCCTCTCCCCCTCCCTACCACTCGTTTTTCTCTCAAATAAATTAAAAAAAAAATTTTTTTTTTAAGATTTTTATTTATTTGACAGACACACAGCGAGAGAGGGAACACAAGCAGGGGGAGCGGGAGAGGGAGAAGCAGGCTTCCCGCTGAGCAGGGAGCCCGATGCGGGGCTCGATCCCAGGACCCTGGGATCAGTACCCGAGCCAAAGGCAGACTCCTAACAAGTGAGCCACCCAGGTGCCCCGAAAAAAATCTTAAAAAAAATTTTTACCTTGGGGCACCTGGTTGGCTCAGTCGTTAAGCGTCTGACTTCCACTCAGGTCATGGTCCCAGGGTCCTGGGATCGAGCCCTGCATTGGGCTCCCTGCCCCGCGGGAAGCCTGCTTCTCCCTCTCCCACTCCCCCTGCTTGTGTTCCCCCTCTTGCTGTGTCTCTCTCTGTCAAATAAATAAATAAAATCTTAAATTTTTTTTTTAACCTTTAAGTAATGTCTACACCCAAGGTGGGGCTTGAACTCAAAACCCTGAGATCAAGAGTCACATGCTCCACCAGCTGAGCCAGCCAGGCACCCCAAAGCATCTGCTTTTAAATAGTGTTTCTCACTCTTTTTTTTTTTTTTTTAAGATTTTTATTTATTTGACACAGAGAGAGAAATAGTGAGAGAGAGAGCACAAGCAGTGGGGAGCGGCAGGCAGAGGGAGAAGCAGGCTCCCCGCTGAGCAAGGAGCCTGACATGGGGCTTGATCCCAGGACCCCAGGATCATGACCTGAGCCAAAGGCGGATGCTTAACCAACTCTGCCACCCGGGAGCCCCTCTCACTCCATTCTTAAAAGAGATTTTATTCATTTGAGAGAGAGAGAGCAGGGTTGAGGGAGAGGGAGAGAAAGAGAGAATCCCAAGCCAGCTTGGCGCTGAGTGTGGAGCTGAAGGGCTCCATCCTAGGACTCTGAGCTGAAATCAAGAGTCAGACACCCAACCAAACAACTGGGCCACCCAGGTGCGCCTTTCTCACTCCATTTCAGCTACAGAGTGTTATGGATGAAGATAGGTGTTCTGGATGAGGATCGGTGAGGGTTACTCCAGATGAATGTTTCACAATAATACCTGTGTGACAAAGTTGGATTAAAAAATTCACACACTGGTAAAATCAGTCAATCACACACTGGTGTACTAATTTACGTTAGACTGGTTTGTTGTATGGAATATAAATTAGAGTAAGTTTAACTGTTAAAGCAACTGCAAATCTAATGCTGGTAATTAGTCATAGAGGTGACAAAAAAAGCTCACCTCTTTTTCCCAACTGAATCAATCACCCTGAAGCAAATAGACTCTTGAATTTCATTAAGATTTATACCCTTTTGAATTCATTTTGATTTAGAATTTTTTTTTTAAATGAAAGAAATACCAACAGATACACCCATGAGATAACATTTATACAGTATCTCCTTCGGAGGAGAGATTCATTACCCACTGGGATTGAGGCTTACTAACCTTGGCCTCATTGTGGTCTGGAGCTGTCACTCATTTATTATTTATCTTCATACCCTCTAACCCAGATCTCTATCCATTTTAAACAAACAAGGCAGTTCTAAGGGCTCTCTTACACCACCTAAAATATAAGCATTCTTCCATTGCACATAGGTGCTTAGGTCCTCTCTGCAAAACATGACTGATGTATGCAGGATCAGAATTCTTGAGATAAATAAGACTTAATTCTTGCATTTTTATTTATTTTTTTTAAAGATTTTATTTATTTATTTGACAGAGAGAGACACAGCGAGAGAGGGAACACAAGCCGGGGGGAGGGGGAGAAGGGAGAGGGAGATGCAGGCCTCCCCCGGAGCAGGGAGCCTGATGTGGGGCTCGATCCCAGGACCCTGGGATCATGACCTAAGCCTAAGGCAGACGGTTAATGACTGAGCCACCCAGGCGCCCCAGTTCTTGCATTTTGAAAGGGATCCAAGACTAAAGAGCTACTGACTGAAATCTGAGGGTTACCATTTAGGGCATTTGTAAGCAGAGGCCTGAAGTTCTCCAGGGCGTGCTCCTTTGCCTGAGCATCAGGGGTAGCCCTGCTTATTGGCACTGTTTTCAGTGTCAGCCTGGAAGGTAAGGTCATGTAGACTGCTGGAGTTGTGTGTACAACCGAAATTATAACGCTGCATGCAACCAATCCCTTAAATTATGGACACTGATTTGAGAATACCCCGCCAAGGACGCCTGGGTGGCTCAGTTGGTTAAGCGACTGCCTTTGGCTCGGGTCATGATCTTGGAGTCCTGGGATCGAGTCCCGCATCGGGCTCCCTGCTCGGCAGGGAGTCTGCTTCTCCCTCTGACCCTCTTCCCTCTCATGCTCTCTATCTCTCATTCTCTCTCTCTCAAATAAATAAATAAAATCTTTAAAAAAAAAGAGAGAGAATACCCGGCCAAGTTAAGTGGTCAATGACACACTACTTTCCTTATCTCCTTGCCTGGAAGACATTTCAGTGAGTAACCGAAACCTAACCAAAGTCTACTTTCCATGTTTCCTTTGTCTCTGCACACAGGGACATCTTTCTTGTGGCCTTTGTCTTTCAGTGGCAAGGGTTTCCTTAACTGGTGGAAACAGACCATTTACCTCCCTCAGGCTTCCTTGGTCTGGTTCATGCTGGAATCCTCACCGCTTCACCTCAACCTCCTGTTCGTTCTCTTTCCCATTTCAAAATACTGTTCTACTCCAGCAACAAAGGAAAAGCCGGACTTAGAAAGAAAATAGCCTTCCAGAGATAAATCAATCCAGGTCTTCCCAACCTTGCCCAAGAAGAGTCACCCTGGCTGCTGGTTAAAATACGGATTCTCTCTCTGGCTCGACTGAGTACATTTCCAGGCGAGGATTCTGAAAATACTTCGTTTTAATCAGGGCTCCAGGTTATTCATTCATTTATGTTTTTATCACTGGAATAGTTTGGGAAACAACTATTTCAGTGCTTCTCAAACTTTAGCTTGTCTCAGACAGAATCCCTTGGTGGGGTTGTAAAAACACGGATTGCTGTGCCCCGCCCCCCAGAGTCCCAGTTTCAGTAAGTCTGGGGTGGGGCCGAGTATTTGCATCTCTAACCAGATCCCAGCGGCAGGTGCCGCTGATCTGGGAACCCCACCCTGACAACCACGGAGTCCAGTCCCATGGCTTCATTTTGAAACTGAATTAGTTAACTACCGGTGAAGGTACTTGCTCATCGTGACTGATACGCTTCATCTGTGCCAAAGAAAAGGCGAGCCCTACTTCTTAATTAAATACGCTAACTAGAGAACGCTTACTAAAACAAACAAATCCGCCGAAGTCATTTGTGTTTTTCTCCCGCACAAGAATTACTGATAAATAAACCAATTTCTTACTCGTTGTTTTCAAAGCTTTAATTTCATTTTTGCTTTGCATTATCTTTCAGTTCTTTTCATTGCAAATTATCAGGAGGACTTAGGAAGTTTATCTGTCCTAGCCAGGGAACCTCACAACTGTGGTAACATAGTGTTGACAGGGAAAGGAGCTCCAGTTGCAAACCAGCGCTGAACACACGTTGGAAACGGGTCTCGCTAGTTCTTGCGAGGCGCCTGGCGTGTTTGCGTGGGTTCATTACCGGCGGCGGAAAAGGTTCAGGACCCGAGCTTCTGCCTGGAAGCGGAATGCATCCGCCGACATTCTGCTGATCAATGAGGCATTGATGCGCTTGCTTCTGTAAGTAGGTCTTCGGGGAGAGACTAAAAGGGGATCCGATACTTTGATGCTGCGCTACTTTGCAGACATTATGAGAATTAATAAAACTCATTACCTCTTAGCTTCTTAGCTTCCTTCGTTCAAGGGACAAAACGCTAATTTACTCAAGGCATAGTCCTGTGCGTGTGTTCGCGTGCAATTAAAGTAACTTTCGTGGAGAGAAATGCGGAGTGTGAAAACTGGGTTACTGACATTTATCAGCAATGTATTTGTGAAAGCCTACAGCTTCAGTGTGTTGTCATGATTCTACTTTTTGTGTTTGGCTTCTTGGCATATAAACATCGGCCGGAGAATTTAGGGTAACCTGGTGTGCATGTAGAGATAAACATTTCCATTCGTTGCCACAGACCTAGGAAAAAGTTTAGAATGCACAACTCATGTTGGCGGGCGAGAGAAGGAGCATGCGTGAAAATGTTAATTATTGTTTTACGGTGTACCACTGCGCACAGGTAACGTGAAGAAAATAATTTCACAAAAGGGAAAGGACACATGTTCTTTGCAGGATCTTTAGGCGGAGAAGTTCAAATTCATGGCAGAGGGAGACAAATAAGTATTGGAAATTCGTTTTAATTGACGGCACAAATTGGCTTTACAAAGTTTTCAATACTTCCTAAAGTCTTTGTGTTAATATTGGGCAAATATAGTGAAGAGTCAAACAGGAAATTAGATATAAATCAAACGTACAAGCCACTAGGCAAAGGCAGTTAGTTAAAGAAAAACATGTAATCAAATCAAAGTTCTGTTTTCAAAACGACTTCTTCATGCCTTCTTTCCCAAGATTTACAGATTAGTTTTTGTCCGCCGAGGAGAGAGGAGACGCTTAGATTCAGTTTTGTACATGGTGCAGGAAAAGAACTCAGACACGATGTTTCTGTCTAGCACATTTTGGAAGAGCATGGAGGTAAGATGTGTGGTAATTAAATGAAAAATCAGATATCTGGGAAGGTGTGCCTCAGAGAAATCTTGTAAAGGGCAAATAGTAACCACACATTTCGTAGAATAGATGAACTGAAAGATAGCCTGCATCCTGCATACATTCCTCTTTCTTTCTTGAAAAAAGTAGTGAAAGTCCAGATTTTGTCAAAATATTTTTTACTGTTATTATTTTTAAGTAAGCTCTATACCCAGTGTGGGGCTTGAACTCACGACCCCAAGATCAAGAGTGCCAGTTCTACTGACTGAGCCAGTCAGGTACGCTTATCAAGATATTTTTTTTTAATTTTGAAAATTGTTGTTTTGTATGATTGCGAAGTACTATGTGCTCATCATACAAAACTCAAATATTACAGAAGTGTGTGTGACATAACTCCTTACCCCAATATTTTTTGAGTAGGATTAGCACAAGCGTTTCCATTTTAATCAGAAAACTAGGGTAGATTATGAATAAATGAATAAGTTCACCAAGTTTCCTAAAGAATTAATTGGAGGGGTGCCTGGCTGGCTCAGTTGGTAGAGCATGCGACTTCTGATCTTGGGGTTGTGGGTTTGAGCTCTACATGGTGGGTGTAGAGATTACTTAAAAATAAAAAAATAAAAAAAAAAAGAGGGGCACCTGGGTGGCTCAGTTGGTTTAAGTGTCTGCCTTGGCTCAGGTCATGATCCTGGGGTCCTGGGATCCAATCGAGCCCCGCTTTGGGCTCCCTGCTCAGCAGGAAGCCTGCTTCTCCCTCTCCTCCCTGCTTATGCTCTCTGTCACTCTCTTTCTCTCAAATAAATAAAAACATTAAAAAAAAAAAAAAGAATTGGAAATCCTAACCAATGAATCTTAAGTTCAAGGCATGCTTTCCTAGGCTTTCTCTCTGTGGACTTCTAAAGTTGTTTATAACGTCTTTACTAAGCTGCCGCAGTTTAAGAATAAAATTGAAGGTTAGATTTTGGCATTCAGTAGAATCTGTCAGTTAATCATTCTTTTACAGGATAAATTATTGCACATAAATGCTTCACTTTCCCTTTGTGGTCCTATTAATCCATTCATTGATGAATGTCTCATGAAAAAATAAAAAGGTAAGAATGGACTTTACAGCATATAGACCCACTTAGTTAATAATCTACAGAGTGGACTTGTCTGCTCCTTTAGGAAAAACCCGGCCTCAAACACTATTACCTAATAAGTCTAATTAGTATGTGTTAAAATAATTGCAGTTGCTGCAGTGTGGTTAGGAATGAGGGACACAGATGATTTTTGTCAGGGGGGTAGTTTTTAAAACCTTTAGGGAGTTTCAGAGTTTTTCATCTCATTGTGATCATGTAAAGATGTTGCAGGGACCCACGACTGACTCTGGTTCTTTGTGCTAGTGGGGTCTCTATTTAGGTTAAAACGAAGCACTTAGCTCATCATTTAAACAATGCAAGGTAGTCATGCTCTAATACCTTAACCCCATGGAGCTATTGTCTACTTGCAAGTATATTCTATAGGCTTTGCATTTAAGATTGATCTATGCAAATAAGAAAATCTTTTGTTAAGTAAATTTAGGAATGCAAATAAATATGCAAGAAAAAGAAGTAATTAAAAAATCTTTAACTTACATCAATAGTCACTCAAGTCATAAGGCAATGGGGGAAAAAGAAGAAATTATGTAGGGTTTGTAAATGCTTACTTAAGAGTTGCAGTAGATTCTGTAGTTAAGATAGCACTGTGAAACACAGAATTGTACCATTTGTAGACCTGATGGGGAGCAGATAAATGGAGTTAAGTGAAACATTTTGAAATTTATTCTTATAATATTGATGTATTCCAATCATGTTCTGTCTCCCGAATATAATTACAGTGTGCCAGATATAGTCTAAACATTCACAATTTATGTTTTGTTACTTTATTTAAAAAGGGGCAAGATAAACATGAAATCGTGTCTTAAGAGAAAGTTTCAAGAAGAGTACTTTCTACTTTGTTACGTTTGGTGATCCTTTATCCTCTTGGTTAAGACCATGGGGCTATGATTTTACCTAGTACTTCTACATAGGGCAAGTCTCAATGACATTTTACATGTATAGAAATTTCCTAATGGTGTAGCGGGGGAGGGTGGTAGATAAGGAACACACAGAGCAGGCTTTGTTATTCCTTTCCTAGCTTTTGTGCTGGGCCAAGGCCTTCTTCCTTCTCCCATCCTTGGCTTTGTGCTTATAATGAATGTACGACCTTGAGCAAGTAAATTAACCTCTCAATGCTTCAGTTTTTTCATCTGTAAAGTGGGAATAATAAACATAATACTATATGAGTGAAATGCTATGCAAATTGAAGAGACAAATGCAAAATGCCCAGCACAGTCTTTGAAATCTAGCAAGTGCTTAATAGAAGCAAACTGCTTATTATTATTATTAATATATAGTATAATAGGATATATATTATTACTTATGAAAGCTACACTTACGCATTCATGAACTTGTGAAAACATTGAGGTGTTTCCCAGTAGAGAGAATAACAACCAACATTTACTGAGTATATTTGCTTGGGGACAGGCATGTTGTTTCTCATTTGATTTTCACAGTTATGTCCTTGTGGCAGAGCCGGGATAGAGTGCCCAGCGTATCAGGATCTAGCGCTGGGCACATGCTCATTGTGTGAGATCACTGTTGGCTTGGTCCTTAGCCTTTTTTTCTCTTATTTTTTGAGTGAATTCACCCTTCTGTGTTTTCTCTATCACTGGTGATTCTATGGTTCCAGCCAGATCTTTCTCCTAAGATCGAAACCTATTATTTCCAAATGCATACTCTCTGTATCTCAAGTTGAATTCCTTTCCCAACTAACCGTCCCTCCTGAATTCTCTGCTGTCACTTAATGGCATCACTAGAAACTTGGGAGTTACTCGGGACCCTGGACCCCTCTTTCCTTTGTCCTCTGCATCCAGTTGGTCACCAGGTCCTGCCCTGTTCCAACTTCAGATCACCTCTAACTCAGAGCCTCATGAAGGACTTTCCAAAGCATACCCAGATCAAGTCTCTGCTTTCAGTTTTCCTTTGGCATTCCCCCACTGCCTTCAGAACACATTTCACACTTTTTAGTGAGCAGGTCACTTTATGATCTGGCCCCTACCCCTGACCATCTTCAATGGCAAATGTCCATCATTCCAGATGAATCCACTGACTTGAGGTTTGTGGAATGATCTGGGCTGTGTATGTGCTCATGTCGTTTTTGTGGGTTGAAATACAAACTCCTTGCTCTTGGCCCCAGTGAATTGGGTACCTCCTTTTCCCTGAAGACTGAGCTCATACATCCTGCCTAGCTTCTCTTCACTATCATCTTCCCCAGGGTAACAATTTGACCTTTCTATGTAATACTGCAAACACTATGACTCCTTTGCTATATACTCACCCCATGTATTTTTATTCATAGTTTTCTTAGTTTTCTATTAGTTTAAACTTTTGAAAACCAAGAAGCCATTGGAGCAAAGTAGAAAACACATGGTCTTGGACAGAGACACACTGGGCTTATTAACTGTGACCTTAAACAAAAGTTGGCTCAATTTCCTCTTCTGTATAACATTTGTATATGTTATAACATATGTACATGTATATATGTATACATATATATGTATATATATGTATAAATATGTATAACATTTGCCTCATGGGATTGCTATGAAAATTAAATAATGATGGCATTCTTATTATATATCTTTTTTTTTTAAAAAAGCTTCCAATAGGTTTTTTTTTTTTAAGATTTTATTTGTTTATTTGACAGAGAGACACAGCCAGAGAGGAAATATAAGCAGGGGGAGCGGGAGAAGGAGAAGCAGGCTTCCTGCTGAGCAGGGAGCCTGATGTGGGGCTTGATGCAGGGCTTGATGCAGGGCTCGATGCGGGGCTCGATGCGGGGCTCGATCCCAGGAGCCTGGGATCATGACCTGAGCCGAAGGCAGACGCCTAACGTCTAAGCCACCCAGGTGCCCCCTTATATTATGATTTTTAAACCTTTGAAATTCTTTTCCTTCAAGTGGGTGGCAATGCTTTGTTAAAATTCTCATATTTTATTGCCAAATATTAATGACATCATTGGTTTCTTTTTTTATTTAAAAAAAATTTTTTTTTGAAGAACAGGAAGAACAGACTCCAGGTTTTCAATGAGGTGTTGTTGTTTTTTTTGTTTTTAAAGATTTTATTTATTTATTTGACAGAGAGAGACACAGCGAGAGAGGGAACACAAGCAGGGGGAGAGGGAGAGGGAGAAGCAGGCTCCCCGCCGAGCAGGGACCCCGATGCGGGGCTCGATCCCAGGACCCTGGGATCATGACCTGAGCCGAAGGCAGACGCCCAACGACTGAGCCACCCAGGTGCCCCATATTTAAAAAAAATTTTTTTTAATTAATTTATTTGACAGAGAGAGACACAGCGAGAGAGGGAACACAAGCAGGGGGAGTGGGAGAGGGAGAAGCAGGCTTCCCGTGGAGCAGGGAGCACGACACAGGGCTCGATCCCAGAACCCCGGGATCATGACCTGAGCCAAAGGCAGATGCTTAACGACTGAGCCACTCAGGTGCCCCTGTTTCTTCCTTTTTAAAGATTTATTTATTTATTTATTTATTTGAGAGAGAGAAGAGCAAGAGACAGAAAGTATGAGTGGTGGGGAGGGGCAGGGGGAGAGGGAGAAGCAGGCTCAGCAGGGAACCAAAGGCAGGGTTCAATCCCAGGACCCTGGGATCCTGACCTGAGCCCAAGGCAGACAAGGCAGATGCTTAACCAACTGAGCCACCCAGGCATACCGGCATTATTAGTTTCTAATCACAGTATGGAGGTGTTGTACATGTAGGTATTCAATAAACATTTCTCAAATAAGGTTCCTAAATTCATAAAAGGCATAAATCATAGGAAGGGAAGAATTGACAGAAAGAACTGCTTCTATGGCTTTTGGCTCTATCAGCTCTATTTAAGAATTTACACAGAGTATTGGCTAAAATTCTTAGGATGGCAAGTGCAGAAACTGGCTCAAACTAGAATTCATTGTAAAGATACAGGTAAGCCTCATGGGAACCTAGACCAGAAACTAGAGCGTATCCATATTTCCCTAGACTGATCTCTCTGCAGTCTGTCTCTCTCCTTGACTCTCTGTCCACATGTCAGGGTATGACAGGGCTACCTCAGGTCTGAATTTAGTTGCTATTGGTCCAGCTATCTAGAGAGATGAACTCTCCCTCTGGGTCCCAAGCATGTATAAAGGAGGGAGGATTCTTTATTTTATTTTTTTAAATTTTATTATTTATTATTTTAAATTTTAATTTGATTAATTTTATTCTGTTTTACTGAGATATCATTAACACACAGCACTGTATAAATTTCAGGTTTACAGCAAATGACCTGACATATGTTGTGAAGTGATTACTACGATAAGTTAACATCCATCATCTTGTATTCATTTAAAATAAAAATTGTTTTCCTTGTGATGAAAACTCTTAGGATTAATTCCCTTAGAAACTTTCAAATATACCATATAGCACTGTTAGCTATGGTCATCATATTGTACATTACATCCCAGTACTTATTTATCTTGTAACCGAAAGTTGTACCTTTTGCTTACCTTGATCCAATCTCCCCTTCCCCTCCCTCTGCCTCTGGTAACTGCAAATTTTATCTCTTTTTCTATGAGTTCTTCTTGTTGTTGTTGTTTTTAGATTCCACATAAAAGTGATATCATATAGTATTTCTCTTTCTCTTGACTTATTTCACTTAGTATAATGCCCTCAAGATCCATCCATGTTGTCACAAATGGCAGGATTTCCTTCTTTTTAATGGCCGAATAGTATTCCTCTGTGTATGTGTGTGTGTGTGTGTGTGTGTGTGTGTGTGTGTGTGTGTGTCTGTGTCTGTCTGTGTGCATGTGCATGACACATTTTCTTTGTCCATTTATCTGTTGATGAACACTTAGGTTGTTTCCATGTCTTGGCTATTGTAAGTAAATAATACTGCAGTAAACATGGGGGTACAGATATCTCTTCAACATAGTGACTTCATTTCCTTCAGATATATACCCAGAAGTGAAATTGCTGGATCATATGGTAGTTGCATTTTTAATTTTTTGAGGGGACTCCATACTGTTTTCCATAGTAGCTGCACCAATTTGCAGTCCCACCAATGGTGCACAAGGGTTTCCAAGGAAGAAAGGATAATTGCCACAGTTTGAGCCAGGCTCCTGATGGGACGATTCAGCCAAGACCACCTTAAGGTTGGGTTCTTCCTTAGACCTGGAGGGAGCCGTTCCTATAACCAAGAGTATGGACAGAGGGCACTCATCTCACCCTCATAAAACAGGGAGCCACTTGGCAGACAGTACAAGAAGGGTCCACTGTGCAATAGTATAGCACTTTTATTAAGAATACTTAAAAGTGGGACGCCTGTGTGGCTCAGTTGGTTAAGCGACTGCCTTCGGCTCAGGCCATGATCCTGGAGTCCCGGGATCGAGTCCCGCATTGGGCTCCCTGCTCAGCAGGGAGTCTGCTTCTCCCTCTGACCCTCTTCCCTCTCGTGCTCTCTATCTCTCATTCTCTCTCTCAAATAAATAAATAAAATCTTAAAAGTTGGGGCGCCTGGGTGGCTCAGTCGTTAAGCATCTGCCTTCAGCTCAGGTCATGATCCCAGGGTCCTGGGATCGAGCCCTGCATCGGGATCCTTGCTCTGTGGGAAGCCTGCTTCTCCCTCTCTCACTCCCCCTGCTTGTGTTCCCTCTCTCACTGTGTCTCTCTCTGTCAAATAAATAAAATCTTAAAAAAAAAACTTAAGGGCGCCTGGGTGGCTCAGTTGGTTAAGCCACTGCCTTCGGCTCAGGTCATGATCCTGGAGTCCCGGGATCGAGTCTCGCGTCGGGCTCCCTGCTCAGCGGGGAGTCTGCTTCTCCCTCTGACCCTCTCCCCTCCCATGTGCTCTCTCTCATTCTCTCTCTCAAAATAAATAAATAAAATCTTTAAAAAAAAAAACTTAAAAGTTATTAGCCAAGACCTAAAATGTCTTCCTTGTCCGCTCACATTTTTTCCAATATTCATGCAAAAAGAAACGCATTAGCTGAATACCACTTAACAACAGAAACATTCTTGGGGCGCCTGGCTGACTAAATCAGTAGAGCATGTGACTCTTGATCTCAGGGTTGTGAGTTTGAGCCCCACGTTGGGTGTGGAGATTACTTAAAAAAACAAACAAACAAACATTTCAGAACACTCTTGCAATATCTTTTATCTTTTCCCTAGCAATCTGCTAAACTTTCTTTTCTTTTTTTTTTTTTAAGATTTTATTTATTTATTTGATAGAGAGAGACACAGCGAGAGAGAGAACACAAGCAAGGGAAGTGGGAGAGGGAGAAGCAGGCTTTCTGCGGAGCAGAGAGCCCAATGCGGGGCTCAATCCCAGGACCCTGGGATCACGACCTGAGCTGAAGGCAGACGCTTAACCAACTGAGTCACCCAGGCGCCCCTGCCAACCTTTCTTTTATGATGCTTTTTGGGTCATATCGTATCTTCTGATAGTGACAATCCAAGGCCAGACTGACACTGGATGAGCATGCATGGTAACTATTAAATGCAGGAAATGTTTTGTTTTGGTTTTTAAAGATTTTATTTATTTATTTGATAGAGAGAGACACAGCGAGAGAGGGAACACAAGCAGGGGGAGTGAGAGAGGGAGAAGCAGGCTTCCCGCGGAGCAGGGAGCCCGACGCGGGGCTCGATCCCAGGACCCGGGGATCATGACCTGAGCCGAAGGCAGACGCTTAATGACTGAGCCACCCAGGTGCCCCAGGAAATGTTTTTTCTATGGTAGTCCTTCTTAAAAATTTTACTTTTTTAAAACAATTATTTAAAAAGTATGTAAATATGTATGAACTTAATGTAAAAATAGAAAAGGATAAACAAAAGGTGTAACTTGAGAAATAGTTCTCTTTCTTACTCCCATCTATCTTATTCCCCATTCCACTAAGCTTTTCTATAGGTAACCAGCACTTTTGTTAATGCTTGAGTCCCATGACAGTGTTTCTTTACTGCAAAAACAAGAAAATACAATTATATATTATTTTTCTCCTTTACTGTGCAAATTATAGCCTGCTGTAAGCACTGTTGCATTATCTAGCTACTCTGCCTGACAAATTCCACTACACCTGGCCCCCCCCCCCCGCAAAAAAAGAAAACAGCATTGTAGAGCAACAAACACATATTATCTCCTAGTTTCTGAGAGCTCTCGATCCGGGATTGATTTGGCTGAGCAGTTCTGGCTCCGGGTCTCACAGGAGGTTTCTGTCAAGCCTTGGCCAGGGCCACGGTCATCTGCAAGTGTGGCTGTGAATAGAGGATCCTTTTCCAAGCAGATGGCTCACTCCCATGGCTGTTGGCAGACGGCCTGAGTTCCTTGCCACACGGGACCATTGGAGTGTCCTCACGGCATAGCAGCTGGGTTCCCCTGAGCGTGTGATTCAAGAGGAAGAACAAGGAGGAAGCCATAGTGCCTTTTATGACCTGGTCTCCGCAGACACACATCACGACTTCTGCTCCTTTTGGCTGAGCCCATCCCATGCTAAAGGAGACAGGGCTTGGCTCCCACTCTATTTTTTTTCTTTTCTTTTTTTTTTTTAAGATTTTATTTATTTATTTGACAGAGAGAGAGAGAGTGCACAAGCCCAGGGAACGGGAGAGGGAGAAGCAGACTCCCCACCTAGCAGGGAGCCTGATGAAGGACTTGATTCCAGGACCCTGGGATCATGACTTGAGCCGAAGGCAGACGCTTACCCGACTGAGCCACTCAGGCACCCTCTATTTTTTTTTTTCTTTTAAAGACTTTATTTTTAAGTAATCTCAGGCGCCTGGGTGGCTCAGTTGGTTAAGTAATCTCTACACCCACCGTGGGGCTCAAACTCACAACCCCGAGATGGAGAGTCACACGCTCCACCAAAGGAGCCAGCCAGGCGCCCCTGCTCCGATTCTTGAAGGGAGAAGTATCAAATAATTTATGCACATAGTTTAATACCACCATATTGTGATTGTTTTGCACCTTTTTTTTTTTTTAAGATTTTATTTATTTGAGAGAGAGAGAATGACAGATAGAAAGCACGAGAGGGAAGAGGGTCAGAGGGAGAAGCAGACTCCCCGCTGAGCAGGAAGCCCGATGTGGGACTCGATCCCGGGACTCCAGGATCATGACCCGAGCCGAAGGCAGTCACCCAACCAACTGAGCCACCCAGGTGCCCCTTGTTTTTACCTTTTACTATTATAAATAATGCAGATATAGTCTTATAGTAATATAACAATATTATTATTATAATAATGCAGATATGAATGGAACCTATGTAAGCGTATCTTGAGGGAAATCCCTGAAAGTGGGATTGCCAGGTCAAAGGGTAAATTCATTTGTCATTTATTTATTTTTTTTAAAAAAAGATTTTATTTGGGGCACCCGGGTGGCTCAGTTGGTTAGGTGTCTGCCTTCAGCTCAGGTCATGATCTCAGGGTCTGGGATCGAGCCCCGCATTGGGCTCCCTGCTCAGCGGGAGGCCTGCTTCTCCCTCAACCTACCGCTCCCCCTGCTTGTGCTCTGTCTCTGACAAATAAATAAAATCTTTAAAAAAAACATTTATTCATTTGTGCCCCTCATTTGTCATTTAAATGTATATTGCCAAATTAATATCCAAAGGGGGTACTCTCCCTATATTCTCACCCCCAGAGTATGTTGTCATAATTTTGAACTTGTGCCCATCTGATAGAAAAGAAATGGCCTCTGTGGTGGTTTAACACACATACACTTTCTCACATTATGTAGTTGAGCATCTCTTTCCACGATGGAGGCCTTTTATGTTTACTTTTCTGTGAACTGTCTCTTCATGGCCATTCTTTGTTAACATCACAGTTAAGTGTGGCACTTTCCTCATGGTGTGTGTGTATCCTCTGCAAGAGTGTGAAGAATAAGAAAAACGTCTCTGGCGCTGTACCTCCCTCTGCCTTCTGATTTTGTTAGGTTTTGTACTGCCATTCCAGTTTTCTTCTCACCAACCTCACGGAATACAAAGACTATTAGTCAATTAATTTCAGTCATTCCTAGCAATGAGTACATCAGAACTTTCGTTTGGTGGATGTTTCGTGCTTTTTGCACTGGTGTCTTCACTGCATTCAAGAAGCAGACAACATGGAGGAGATAAATAGGCAATAACACCTATGACACTTTTTTTCACATGTGGGAAATGGGGGGCTGCATTTTCTTGAATTTCAAAGAGCTGATAGGCAATGGACAGGTTTTCAGATCCTCCTGACTACGGAAAGGAATGCTTGAAAAATTTTAATGACCTTTTAGGAAGCACAGGGAGATTATGGAAAGCCTAATGAGCTTCTGAAACCATCTGTGTAAGATCCCCCAGCAAAGTTGTACCATTAGGAGAAAGAAAGTGAATGTGAATCCATCCACTTTCCTTTTTTCATACTAAATCTCTCCCAACTTTTTGTCGGTCTGACTCAGGAACATCTGTACAATATTGGGCTTATAATTTTCATATGAAAATGAATCAAGCATAGGGATTAGAAGTGTCTATGTACCAGGGTGCTTGGGTGGGTTGTGGGTTAAGCATTGATTCTTGATTTCAGCTCAGGTCATGATCTCAGAGTGCTGGGATCAAGCTGGTGTTGGGCTCTGTGCTCAGCGGGGGAGTCTGCTTGAGATTCTCTCCCTCTCTCCCTCTGCCCCTCCCCCTGCTCTTGCATGCACACATGCACTCTCTCTCTCTCTCTAAAAGGTGTATCTATTTATTTTAGAGAGAGAGAGAGAGAGAGCGCGAGAGCGCTCGCACGTGCGCACACGCAAGCATGCAGGGGGGAGGGGCAGAGGGAGAGGAAGAAGTCGACTCCGGCTGAGCAGGGAGTCTAAGGATGGGGCTCCGGGCCTGATCAGGACCTGAGCCGAAGGCAGATGCTTAACCGACTGAGCCTCCCAGGTGCCCCATAAATAAATAAATCTTTTTTTTTTTTTTAAAGTGTCTATGTACAAAAAAAAAAACTTTCCAGCCAGAGACATTTTCATTAACTAAGGTTGTGACTTAAAAGTCCGTAAACACTTAGGGGAATCTGATATGACAGGCAATCATTTCCTTAAGAAAACCTTCTCTGCTCACAATCCTCATAATCAATATGGAAATGATGGTAGCAGGGACATGTGTTGTTGGCTGTGATTTCTAGGTATTAGACTCTAGGTTAGTTTCCTAGGGCTGTTGTAACCAACTCTCACAAATTAGGTGGCTTCAAACAACAGAAATTGATCTTCTCACAGTTCTGGAGGCTACAAATCCAAAATCAAGATGTTGGCATGGACAGGTTCACTCCAAAACCTCCAGGGGAGGGACCTTCCAGCTTCTGGTGGCCCCAGCCATTCCTTGACATAACTTCCATCTCTGCTTCTGTCTTCACATGGCCGTCTCCGCCCTTATGGAACCAGGGATCTCTTCTAATGATCTCATGTTAACCTGATGAGATCTGCAAAGACTGTTTCCAAATAAAGACCAAATTCACAGGTGAGGGAAGGGCGGTGCTTTACTCTTTTTGGAGGGCACAATCCAACCCATAACAGGCTCTAATCTTCTCCCCTCTCTGTTGGGTTTTCTGTATCCTTCCATCTCTACTTTTGTGTTAACAATTCCCAAGAAAAAACAAACCTGTTGAAACAAGTTTAAGTTCTTAAAATCTGACTTTGGCTTTTACCCTTGATAGTTAGTTAACCTCCAAGAACTGCCTTTAATCCTCATTCTTTAGGCATAGATAGGAACTTTCCCGAGGAATCCACCCTGGCTGTGATGGGAAGTGCTCACCTCCCTGGTGGGAAGGGAAGAGTCTTGGGGGGAGCTAGTTCAGAACTCTGCATCGTCTCATCCTCTCTCTAGTAAAGCCCCCCCCTTTATACTGGGGAGCTCTGTTCATGACTTAATATCAGAGCCCTTGAATCTATCTTGAAGAAGATGAAGGAGGTTAGGGAATATGTGTGTCCAACAGGCTTTCTGCTGCAACCTGAAGGATTTCTCTTTCTTGTTTTGTGCTTTTATAACACTAGGTCAAAATCTTCTTTTCGCCCAAGCCAACAATGTGCCAATTGGGGACTATCCTCCTAAGGGGAAAACTTCACTGAAGTCCATTGCTTGCCTCTGTGTCTTGTACTCTAATGTGACAGATAACAGGTAGAATTTAAAAATGGTGATATTTGGAGGAAAGCACTGTTAATATATTGATAACATGAAGAGGATGTGCTATTGCTGGTGGGAAGGTAAAATGGTGTAGTCACTGTGGAAAATAGTATGGTGGCTCCTCAAAAAATTAAACACAGAATTATCATATGATCCAGTAATTTCACTTTTGGGTATACAGCCAAAAGAAATGAATATAGGGACTCAAACAAGTATTTGTACATCCATGTTCCTAGCAGAATTATTCACAATAGCCAAAGGCGGAAACTACCCAAGTTTCTTTCTTTCTTTTTTTAAAATATTTATTTTAGAAAGAGTGAGTGTGCACAAAAGCAGGGGGAGGGGCAGAAGGAGAGGGAGAGAATCTCAAGCAGGCTCTGACTGAGCAGGGAGCCCGAGGCGGGGCTCCATCCCAGGACCTGGGATCGTGACCTGAGTTGAAGGCACACGCCCAGCCGACTGAGCCACCCAGGCAACCCTACCATGACTTTTTTTTTTTTTTTAAAGGATATGCTACTCCCCTGTGATGGGAGAAACTGACTGTTCCAGTGGTGGTTGCAGCCTCCCGGCCCATGGTGACTCTTTTGATGCAGGGAAACATATAGTCTCATCAGACAATCAAAGGTTATTGAAGGGGCAGTAAGGGAAGGGATGCTGCAGCGTGATTTGATATGGAGCCGTATTTTATTCCAAGGGCTCAGCATCTGGAACTGACTGAAACTCTTTTTTTCTGTTCATTTGACATCCTTTCAAAGGAGAGTGGCTTTCTCTCCTCTGATTATACTGATCTAGTCACTTGCAGAGTTCTCCGAGAGACCCGAGTTCCCTGTTCCTGGCTAGAAAGGCGGTTAAATGCCCCTGGTGCCTTTACTAAAAAACATGGACACAGTCAAGGGCACAAGGGGTGGGTATTTGGGATGAAATCTTTGGCCTTTCATCTTGCTCATTCTTGAATCTCAAAGAGCAAAGCATATCCTCTGCTTTTCTTTTTTCTTTTTAAGATTTTATTTATTTATTTGACAGAGAGAGAGACAGCAAGAGGGAACACAAGCAGGGGGAGTGGGAGAGGGAGAAGCAGGCTCCCTGCCAAGCAGGGAGCCCAATGTGGGGCTCCATCCCAGGACTCCGGGATCATGACCTGAGCCGAAGGCAGATGCTTAACGACTGAGCCACCCAGGCGCCCCCATCCTCTGCTTTTCTAAAACCAAACCATCATGCCAGTAGATTTCTTGATATTCAGAATTTCCAGTTAAAACAAAGATTCGTTCTAGTGAAAAGATTGATAGTCGCCTCACTTACGTTGTGTGTAAGGGCCGAGTAAGAGGCTATAAAATATGTAGCCTTCTAATCCCAGCCAGGCCTGAGCTCTTCATAAAAGCTTGGTGTCCTCTCTCTCCATATCGGTGTCTTGTGATCATGGCTAGTTGTCAGGTTGAAAATGGTAAATGGCCGTTCAGTCTTTGCTGGGAAACATTATCTATTCAATTAATGGCCCCTAAAATGATTTAGGGAAAAGACAAGACTGCAGTTTCTTCTTCCAAAGGAGAAAGATGATACTGTCTAATTTACCAAACTTCAAGCTTTTAAGAGGCTTTAGGAAATGTAAAATATCACTTGCCTAGAATTCTAGAATCCACAAGAGGAAACCAGAAGCTGAGAGGCCAAGAAAGACTATAGGTACATTTTGAAGAGGAAGAACCTCACCTGGTCCTCTCTGTATGTGTGAACAACTATGCAGATGAGTTGCTCATTTGATGGGAGCAAATGTTGATAGGAAACA
Source organism: Callorhinus ursinus (assembly GCF_003265705.2). Classification (NCBI taxonomy): domain Eukaryota; kingdom Metazoa; phylum Chordata; class Mammalia; order Carnivora; family Otariidae; genus Callorhinus; species Callorhinus ursinus. The sequence continues at coordinate 20,954,366 of NW_027397067.1, read as the reverse complement.
AGATGAACAGTCATTCTATGTAAGTAAAAAATAAATGTAGAAAAACAGTGAATGTGGCCTCTCATGGAATATACACCGAGTATTTGGTCTTTATCACACACACTGTAAGCCAGTAAAATTGTTTAATAAAAATAACCTGACATAGAAATGGAAGTGTGCAGAACACGGTGGCACTCCCAGATGCTATTAAGGGGGTGTTGTACTCTGGCCATCAGAATCTTTTTTTTTTTTTTTTGAAGATTTTTTTTATTTGTCAGGGAAAAAGAGAGAGCACAAGCAGGTGGTGTGGCAGGCAGAGGGAGAAGCAGGCTCTCCGCTGAGCAGGAAGCCCGATGTGGGACTCGATCCCAGGACGCGGGGTTCATGACCTGAGCTGAAGGCAGATGCTTAACCAACTGAGCCACCCGGGCATCCCCGGCCATGAGAATCTTGACAAACATTTTCATTAGTCTCCACTCCATGAGACTGTTCACTTTATCAATACCTGAAGAGATTCTTTAATTCAGGACCTTATATAATAACATCAAAAAGTTTAATTGAAGGGCACCTGGCTGACTCAGTCGATAGAACATGGGACTTGATCTCAGGGTTGTAAGTTCAAGTCCCGTGTTGGGTGTAGAGATTACTTGAAAATAAAATCCTAAAAAAAAAAGTTTAATTGAAGGGCACCTGGATGGCTCAGTTGGTGGAGCATGCGACTCTTGATCTTGGGGTCTGAATTCAAGCCCCATGTTGGGCTTAGAGCTTACTTGAAAAAAAAAAAAAAAGTTTGGGCGCCTGGGTGGCTCAGTTGGTTAAGCGACTGCCTTCGGTTCAGGTCATGATCCTGGAATCCCGGGATCGAGTCCCACATCAGGCTCCCTGCTCAGCGGGGAGTCTGCTTCTCCCTCTGACCCTCTTCCCTCTCGTGCTCTCTATCTCTCATTCTCTCTCAAATAAATAAATAAAATCTTTAAAAAAAAAAAAGAAAAAAAATGTTTAACTGAGCATGCCTGGCCTACATGATTGAGTGAGACCTCTGCTTTCTGAAACCATTGCCTTAAACACGAGTTTCTCTATGACAACTACCTTACAGAATGGCTCTGGCATTGACTTCCACTTGCTCACGAGGAAGCTGGTGGGATCTTCAGCTGGGCATGCCTCAGGAAACATCTCTGTTGGTTGAGCCCAGGTCCCCTTGACTACCCTGGTTCTTTTCTGGCTCCTTTTCTGCACGTTCTCAGGATCTACTCCAGACACCAACCCCAGGAACAGCCTCTGTGGTTGCTCAGAGTTCTGCAGAGCGGGGTCCGCTAGCATTGGGAGGTCCCCTGACTTTTCCTGGGAGGGGCTCCTGCCTCACTGCCCTGCAGCTCTTTCCTTTTGGGTCACTCTGAGCTACCGGCTAAGGGTGGGATGGAGTGAGGATACTGTTCTACTCTCTAATATGAGTAGAGCAGCTTCCAGTTTGAACTACACCTGGACAACCCTCCCTGTCAACAGCAGGAGTTATCGACTCTGAAATTCATTCAATCATCCATTCTTTCCTTCCATCTTGGTCTTTTTTTTTTTCTCACAGTTGTGAAAGCAATCACAGATGTGAATTTGAGTGTGCCATTCTGCTGGTCAAAATCTCCCCAAAGTCCCATTGCCTTTAGAACAAACCCCAAGTCTTTATGTTGGCCTTCATGCCATCCCTGCGTTCACCAAGTATTTATTGTGTGTGCTATGCTCTGTGTAGGACCGGTTTTCGATGACTGGGACAGACCTGTGAAGCCCACACCAGCCCACAGATCCCAGTGCTGCGGGAGCTTGTGTTCTGGCAAAGGGAGACAGTACAAAATAAATACGCTACCTAAGTAAAAGCGAAAGTTTGTTAGAAGGTGACAAGCAGGGGCGCCTTGGTGGCTCAGTCGGTTATGTGTCTGCCTTTGGCTCAGGTCATGATCCCAGGGTCCTGGGATCGAGTCCCGCCTCAGGATCCCTGCTCAGCGGGGAACCTGCTTCTCCCACTCCCTCTGCCACTCCCCCTGCTTGTGCTCTCAATCTCTCTGTGTCAAATAAATAAATAAAACCTTAAAAAAAAAAGGTGACAAGCACTATGAAGAATGAAAAAGCATGTGGTGCTGGCGTGTGGGGTCGTGAGGTGCCCCTAACTGTGTCTCTCCTACCCTCGGGACTTCCCCATGCACTGACAGCCAAGTGCTCTGCCTCAGGACCTTGTACTTGTTGCTTCTCTGGAGCTCATCTCCCATACACCCCATATTTGTTCCTTGCTTCAGTCTGTCCTCTGAGACGCCTAGCCCACCTGACCCAAGCACCCCAGCAGCCTGTTTTCTCTTACCTTGCTGTTTTCCTTCACGATACTTATGCCCTTGTACGTAATACTTGCGTTGGTTTATTTATTTGTTGTTTCTCTCCCTGCATGAGAACATAAGCACCGCAAGGTCAGGAATTTTTTTTTTTTAAAGATTTTATTTATTTATTTGACAGAGAGAGAGAGACAGCGAGAGAGGGAACACAAGCAGGGGGAGTGGGAGAGGGAGAAGCAGGCTTCTGCCAAGCAGGGAGCCCGATGTGGGGCTCGATGCCAGGACCCTGGGATCATGACCTGAGCCGAAGGCAGACGCTTAACAACTGAGGCCCCCAGGTGCCCTAAGCTCAGGAGTTCTCTGCAGTTTTTCCACTTTTCTACCAACAGCCCGTAGCATTTCCTTGGTTTCAGGTTCTGAGCTGCGGCAGCTCCAGGGCTGCTGAGGGTGGAACTAGAGATCCCTGTGACTTTACCCAGAAGCTTCCTCCGGTTATTAAATATTCTCTCTGGGGGCTGCCCCAGGGTATTTGTTGTGGAATGTCACCTTTCTAAAGCTCCATGTGGGTATTTATAATATGAATTAAGGGCCCTGATTATGCTGACACCAAATCGGTGTGTTCTAACCTCAGCTTGAAAAGCTCCATTATAATCACAATGGTTCATATTTATGGAGCTCAGATTTTGCACTCACTTCCTGATGATCTCTTTATGAGAGCTTCAGACCTTTCATTCTCACTCCTCTGAGGTGGACAGTATTATTATCTCCATTCTATCGATGAATTGGCTGAGGCTCAAGGTCACACAGTCGGTACAAGCCTAAGCCAAAATGGAAGAGCAGCTCACCAGGATTCTACTCTTCACTATAATGTAGCGCTGCCTGGTTCCAGAAGGTCTGTCATTTTGGAAGACACGTTTGCACATTCCCATCATCCAAGTTCCTTCCTAGCCCCTAGAGGATGCTTGGTTCCCAGGGTAGAGGGTAGGGGACGATGCAGGCAAATACTCTTTTTTTTTTTTTTAAGATTTTATTTATTTATTTGCCAGAGAGAGAGAGAGAGAAAGCACAAGCCGGGGTGGGGGGCAGGGGAGCGGCAGGCAGAGGGAGAAGCAGGGTCCCCGCTGAGCAAGGACCCCAATGCGGGACTGGAGCCCAGGACCCTGGGATCAGGACCTGAGCTGAAGGCAGACGCTTAACCGACTGAGCCCCCCAGGTGTCCCACAAATACTCTTTTTTATTCCTGCTGCAAGGTTGCCCAAAACCCCTATCATGTCTTTCCTGCTGCTAAGCTGAGGAGGATAGTCTGGGAACCTTAGATTTTTTCTTTCTCCTGTTCTAGGGCCCAGGGAAAAGCCTGCTGGAATCTACCTGCTCAGGGCTTGCTTCCTTTCACCTGGGTGCCACGGGGGTTCTGCTGGGACTGTTAGGGGGGAAATACTCCACCAGCTGGAGGGTCCCAAAGTCCATCTTTCCTATAGTTGTTTTTGGGTTCAGGGCCTTTTATTTATTTTATTTTGTTTTTTAATCTTTTTTTTTAAAGATTTTATTTATTTATTTGACAGAGAGAGACACAGTGAGAGCAGGAACACAAGCAGGGGGAGTGGGAGAGGGAGAAGCAGGCTTCCTGCTGAGCGGGGAGCCCGATGCGGGGCTCGATTCCAGGACCCTGGGATCATGACCTGAGCCCAAGGCAGACGCTTAACGGCTGAGCCACCCAGGTGCCCCAAGGGTTCAGGGCCTTTTAAGCTCTGTTTCTCCTCCCACAGAAAGTTCTGCTGTCTAGTACTACTTCTGAAATTTGCCTCTTGCAAGACACTATTTTGTCCTTTCTCAGAGCTCCTTTATAGGGGTAGAAGTGTGGGGCGGGAATGAAGCCTTGACCTCTCCCCTCTAAAGGTTAGAGGGTCTGACCCAACACAAAGCAACATGCATTTGGATTTAGTTTTCATTTCAACAAAGAGGTGATGATTTTCCAAAGTGGCATATAATCATTAACCTCCTAGTTGGATTGGAAAATGGATCTCTCTTTGCAGCTTCTATGCGCAGACTACTTCATCACACTGTTGTCTTTGGGTAATTTCAATTAGAGTATGGACTGTCTAGCAGGGTATCACCTCCCCAATAATACCGTGGCTGGATAAAGGATAGGGAGAGGTTGTGAATCATATTCTGTTACCTAGAATATCTGGTTTGCATGTGTAGGGCTAAAGGAGGCTGATCAGCAGCTCAATATCAATTTAATGTATTCTGACCTTTTGCGACACAGAGTTCTGTAATAGTGTGATTAAGCTGAGCGTGTAAAAATCCACATTCTTAGCCATCCGGACATCACATGACTAAAATACTGCTTCAGGGACCAAAGAATTGTTCCTTGCCAGTGAACTGAGATACAACTTTCCAAACGATCTTTATGATCTTTGCTCTTAAGAACTTATATTACTGAATACTGAACCTCAACTGTCAATTTTGTGGGAACCAGAGAATAAGGTGTTATGATTCTTTGTCCTCCTTGCTGAGTGTGTGTGTTGCACATAGTGTAAAAGTTCCAAGTCAGAATCCATTTCCATGCTCTGCTAGCTTAGCTGCACAGTCCCATGGGAGACCCAGCAGCTGAAAACAAAAACTTGGTACCCGTTTATGCTCTTAACGGATTCAGGTCTTCTGCCTTGGCCCTAACTGCTTCCTTGACAAGGAAAATGAAACAAGAGAATGTTAGTTGTTGATCATGAGGCCTACTGACCCCCATAAGAAATTAGTGACATGAATTGAGGGTCAGGCTAGTTTAAGAGTGGTGAGCACTGCACATTCTGGATCATATTGACGGCTACTACTTGTAGCCCATAGAATCTCAATACAAGTTTATAGTTGAAATGGACATAGAAAAATAGTGCACAGGAATTTTAAAAAACAGCTTATTTAATATGAAATGGAAATACTTTTAGACTAAAAAGAGAACATAAGAGTCCATTCAATAAATACACTGGATAATAAAATAGATAATTTCCAGGAACCATCAGGAGCCACACTAGAAGAAAACTAAGACAAAGGGAAATATTTGGATGGTGTTGTCGATCTTCTGTTAAGCACTATGTTATGCAGATAACGAAACTGGACTTGTTGGGTTAAATCCACTATTAATAAATTCAAAGTTTAATGTAAAAACCTTGATTTGTCGGATAGAAATCAGCTGCAAAGGTACGGGGTGGGGAAGATTTAACTTGGTACTAGGTGGCAAATAGGCTGCATCTGTCTATCAGCTGTCGGTGGTCTCCTGGGGATTGTGTTGCGAAGGGATCTGAGGACACTTCTGGATTCCAGGGAATAGTGCACCACATTTTTTTGTTTTTAAGATTTTATTTATTTATTTTACAGAGACACAGAGAGAGAGAGGGTGGGGGAGAAGGGCGCACAAGCAGGGGGAGCAGCAGAGGGAGAGGGAGAAGCAGGCTCCCCGTGGAGCAAGGAGCCCAGTGTGGGGCTCGAGCCCAGGACCCCGGGATCATGACCTGAGCCGAAGGCAGACGCTTAACCAACTGAGCCACCCAGGCGCCCCAATGTGCCACATCGAATAGCATTGTCTGACATAGCTGCATGGGGTACACATGCAATAAATAGCATTGCATAAAATCATCTATGTGCTTGAATAAATTGCAAGTTCTGAATGTGTCAACAGTATAATGTGACTGCCTCACATCATTAGACTTTTACGGGAAGGATAGTGTCCGGACGGGAGCTAATACGTTGCAGGAGTACTGCGTTCAGTACTGGGTGCTGTACTTTATGAGGGATGTTGATAGGCTTAGTCTGTTGTGTGGTGGAGGAGGGCACCCAGGATCGTGAAGAAATCCAAAATCATTTCAAATGAAGAATGACTGAAAGTACCAGGATCGCCTGGATATGAACAGAATTAATAGGGTCGCTTACTACCTTGGTATATAATTGTACCCATTATGTTGAAGAAGAATTAAGTTTATTCAAAAGGCAGAAATAAGACTGTGAGTTGAAGTTTTAAGGAGTCAGATTTCCACTTATTTTAATGAAGAATTCCTTAACACTTAATTTTTTTTTTTTTTTTTTTTTTGGCAAATGGAACATCTCCCAGTGAAATCCTGAGCCCCCTGCTGGTGGAGGTGTTCCGCAGTGACTAGATGGCCAATTTTGCAGGGACGCTGCAGAACAGACTAGAAGTTTGAGTGAAAGGATGTCTCAGATTCCTCTAAGATTCCCTGACCCTAAGACAAGGGAGCCAAAGGGAACTGAGAGGTAAAGGGAAAAGCTGGCTCACCCTGGACTTCTACCCAGTGTGCCTGCCTCCCCCCTGGCAAGCTTACTTCAAGGTCTCCGTTCTATCAGTCACGCCCCAGAGGCCCCTGCACTTTTCACTGGATTATCTGAAAGCCCAACCCAGTTTGGGATGGTCTTTTCTCTCAAGCTGCTGCCTTGCTTATCTCAGCCACTGCCCGGTTTTTTGTCTCCTTAGATGCCTCATTCCCAGCCCCAGGCCTACCCTGACCCTGACTGGGAGCTTTACCGATTGCCTCGAGCTTTCCGCCCATCATGTTTTTGGCAGGAGATGGGCAGATCAGAGCAATACGGTAGACCATGGAAAACTACAGGCTGTGTATGCTATTACAATTACCTGAATTATTATTTAGCTTAAAAAAAAAAAAAAAAAGCACAGCCGGGACTCAGTCATCAAGCGTCTGCCTTCGGCTCAGGTCATGATCCCAGGGTCCTGGGATAGAGCCCCGCATCGGGCTCCCTGCTCGGCAGGAAGCCTGCTTCTCCCTCTCCCACTCCCCCTGCTTGTGTTCCCTCTCTCGCTGTGTCTCTCTCTGTCAAATAAATAAATAAATAAAATCTTAAAAAAAAAAAAAAAGCACAGCCAAGGTGATGCTTAGTTAATGGGTCATTTTTTAAAAAGGTTTGTTTATTTATTTGAGAGAGACAGTGAGAGATTAGAGATTGGGGGAGGGGCAGAGGCGGAGGGAGAGAGAGAACCTCACGCAGACTCCATGCTGAGCTTGGAGCCCGACTCGGGGTTCGATCCCACAACCCCAAGATTATGACCCGAGCCAAAACCAAGAGTCGGATGCCTAACTGAGTCACCCAGGCGCCCCAACTTTGTCCATATTTTAATCAAAGGCTTAGATGAATATAAATGAAGTTTACTTACCACATTTGTGGATAACATGAAGTTGAAGGGGATTACAAATATATGGGATCAGAATTCCAAAAGACTATGTTGCATGGTTAAATAATAAATCAGACCCAAGAAATAGAAATGTAAAGGGCATTAATATAAAGTTCTACATTAGAATCTGAAGACCCAACTGGACAGATTTGTAGGGGAAATAGAGATTGTCAGTCACTTTGAATAACTTGAAGCAGCATGGTCTAATAGAGTAATACAAGCTATATATGTAATTTTACATTTTCTAGTGGTCTCCTTTTTTTTTTTTTTAAAGATTTTTATTTTATTTATTTCACAGAGAGAGACAGAGAGAGAACACAAGCAGGGGGAGTGGGAGAGGGAGAAGCAGGCTTCCCGTGGAGCAGGGAGCCTGACGCAGGGCTCAATCCCAGGACCCGGGGATCATGACCTGAGCCGAAGGCAGATGCTTAACGACTGAGCCACCCAGGCGCCCCTCTAGTTGGTCTCTTAATAAGAATAAAAACAGTTAGAAAAAATTAGTTTTAATAATATATTTTATCAAACTCAGCTTGTCCAAAATATTATCATTTCAACATATAATCAATATAAAAATGATTGAGAGATTTCTACTACTTATATGAAATCTTTGAAATCCAGTGTGTATCTTACACTTAGAGCACATCTCAATCCAGAGCTAAATTTTCACTGGAAATACTTGATCTGTACTTAGATTTCATAAAATTTACAGGTGAAAAAGTAGATTCATCTATACCCATTGTTTCCAACTTACTTAAAAGGTTTCCAATAATTGAACTGAGTATCTGTTTTTCAGTTTAAGTTAAACTATATAGGGGCACCTGGGTGGTTCAGTTGGTTAAGCAGCTGCCTTTGGCTCAGGTCATGATCTCAGGGTCCTGGGATTGAGCCCTGCGTCAGGCTCCCTGCCAGCAAGGAGCCTGTTTCTCCCTCTCCCTCTGCCCCTCCCTCCTGCTTGTGCTCTCTCTCTCTTTCGCTCTTTCTCAAATGGATAAATAAAATCTTTAAAAAAATAAATTATATAAAATTAAAATAATTCAGTTCCTCAGTTGTACTGGCCACATATCAAGTGCTCAATAGTCACATGTAGCTAGCTGGTGGCTGCTGTCTCGGAGCATGTGGCTTTAGAAGTTTTAATTGGCTAGAGCTGTTTAGGAAACTGTAGTGCAATGTGCTATTAATAACATGAAATGTGAAATAATAAAGGTACAGTATTTGGAACGAGGAAGTGGATAGTTTTGTTCTACTTCACTTTAGTTAGTTGTATCTGGAGCATTTCATTCACTTCTAGGTAGCAGGATTAAAAGGGAAATAGACAGGGGCACCTGGCTGGCTCAGTTGGTAGAGCATGTGACTCTTGAGTCATGAATTTGGGTCCCATGCTGGGCGTAGAGATTACTTAAAGTAAAGATAAAAATTTAAAAAGAGTGAAAGGGGATATAGACAGGCTCTGGGGATTTGCATATGTATATGAGTATATGAATTCAGGGGCATGATCTCTGCTTCCTAATAAATGGAGAGTGGGCCTGTAGGGTGAGCCTTACCACAGAATGTAGGGTTAGGGCCAGCATGGCAACACAGCATTAAGAACTTTCCAACAGTGGGGCGCCTGGGTGGCTCAGTCATTAAGCATCTGCCTTTGGCTCAGGTCATGATCCCAGGGTCCTGGGATCGAGCCCCGCATCGGGCTCCCTACTCGGTGAGAAGCCTGCTTCTCCCTCTCCCTCTGCTTGTGTTCCCTCTCTCACTGTGTCTCTCTCTGTCAAATAAATAAAATCTTTAAAAAAAAAAAAAAGAACTTTCCAACAGTCATACGGGCTGTCCTGTGAATTCCTGAACTGTGGACTCCTGGAGAGATACGGAAGAAGGCTTCCAAGAACTGAATGACTTTTTGAGCGGATCATTTTCTTTCTTTCTTTCTTTTTTCTTTTTTTTTTTTTTTTTTTATATTTTTTTTTTTTTTTGAGAACACGGGGGAGAGGGAACACAAACAGGGGGAGCAGGAGTGGGAGAGGGAGAAGCAGGCTTCCCACTGAGTGGAGAGCCTGATGCGGGGCTGGATCCCAGGACCCTGGGATCATAACCTAAGCTGAAGGCAGACGCTTAACGACTGAGCCACCCAGGCGCCCCCGGATCATTTTCGTAGTCCCTTTCAACTCTGACTTTACAAATTCCTTTTATTTATTTATTTTTTCCTTAGGGATCACTCAGGATTCTTTTTGTGGGGGAACAAAATAAAATTTATGAGTTAGAAGGGACATTAGAGGCTGTCTAGATCACCCTCATTGTCTTCTAGATAGGAACTCTTAGAAGTTTGGTGCCTGCTTAAGGTCATATGGTGATCTGTTGAGGCTTAGAGGTATCTGGAATCTGGCACTTTTCATTCGGTGCACAGGTTATATCCTCTGCCGGTGAACATAAGCCTTGTTAAAAGAGAGAATCTTTAGATGAAGTTACCTAGGTTATACTTCTTTCTTTCTCACTTAGATTAACAGGAGTTGCTACATTTGATGTATGCTCTATGCCTATTGTGATTCCAGAAAGGGCAATGCGGTTCCTTTAGTTAAAACCAGTGCATGGGCGCCACCTACAGGATTTTTGGAAAAGAGACGCACAGCATTTTCCTATTAGGACCCTTAGCTTTCAGTACAAAGGTCCTAGTTACTCATTTAACGCCATCTAAAAATTCTTATTTTTTTAATACTCAAAACTAGTGGTTTTGCTGAGGGAAAAATTATACCCAGGTAAATGAGAGACCTAGAAGTAATGGAGAAGTCTGTGTGCCTTTGGGATATATCATCAGGACCATCTTAACACAAATCCCTCCCTTCTCTCAAGAAAGGCCCAGTGTTTACCAAGGCTTTGCTCCTTTGGCTCTTAAATACTTTTCCCTTCAAAACATTGTCTTTTGGTAAAATATAATTACTAGGAAGTGTTACACTTGGGAGAGGCAGAATGGAGTAATGAGAACGACACAGGCTTTTGACTTCAACAGACTTGTGTTCAAATCCTGACTATGATGACATTTAATGGGTGACCACTGTGCTCAGTTTCTTCACCTGTGAGAATAAGAATGTTTACCTTGTGCAGTTGTCATGAGGATTAAAGATACACAAGGTCCTAGCTTCAAGTCTGGAAGTTCTACAAGGCTAATTGTAATGAATTTTATTTTTATTTATTTATTTTTTTAAAAGATTTTATTTATTTATTTGAGAGAGAGAGAGAATGAGAGAGACAGCACATGAGATGGGGGGAGGGTCAGAGGGAGAAGCAGACTCCCTGCCGAGCAGGGAGCCCGATGCGGGACTCGATCCAGGGACTCCAGGATCATGACCTGAGCCGAAGGCAGTCGCTTAACCAACTGAGCCACCCAGGCGCCCTGTAATGAATTTTATCAGTTCTCACCTCAGAGGGCATTTTGATGTCTATGGTTATAGGACTTTTGTAGGTCTCTGGAGACTGCCATAGAATAATGGTTGGCCAAGCTGGGAGCGGTATGGTGAGCCCCTAACCACAAATGGTTTCTTCGTTATTCTCCTCAGCAACATGTGAACTTTCCTCTTCTGCTGTAACCTATTTGTGTCTTTCTGATAGTGTTGGCAATGTTCTGACTTGCAGAATATGGTAATTTGTGAGTTTGTCTAAATATGCTTTTAGATTATAAATTCACTGTGGACAGAAACTAGATTTACACATTTCAAGTCTCCCCAGCATCTGGCATCTTGCTTGCCCAGGAAAGGAACTGAAAATGAACTTATTGAGTGAATGTCTGAAATACAGACAGAACCTATAAATAGGACATATTGGGGGAAATTATTAATAAAATAGGTCTTGATTGCTGGAAATATTTGACCTATTTTTTCAAAAAAGATTTTATTTTTAAGTAATCTCTATACCCATCACGGGGCTTGAACTTATAAGATCAAGAGTTGCATGCTGTACCGACTGAGCCAGCTGGGCACCCCTCTTTGACCTATTTTTGGTGACTCTTCTGAAGGGTGACTTGTTGGGAAGGGTGCTGAAGTTCCACAGCTTTCCCTGAGTATTTCCACTCCACCTCCCCTCTCCACATGGCTTCCGTCCAGGATGTTACCCTAGTGCTTTCCGTACAGAAAAGAGATATTGAGGGTGCACCTGGGTGGCTCAGTCAGTTGAGTGTCTGTCTTCAGCTGGGGTCATGACTGCGGGGTCCTGGGATCAAGCCCTGCGGTAGGCTCCTTGCTCGGTGGTGGAGTCTGCTTCTCCCTCTCCCTCTGCTGCTCCCCCTGCTTGTTCTCTCTCTCTCCCTGTCAAATAAATAAATAAATAAATAAAATCTTTAAAAAAAAAAAAAGACATTCTGGAGCTGGGTCGGCAACCAACATACGCTTTCTCTGGATTTTCCCCTAGGAGGTGGATCACTTTGCTGTTCTTTCTGCTTACACCAGATCGCCTCTGCTGGAAATACGTAGAAGTTATTCTCAAAACTCAGTGTGCTGGAATCAGCATTTTCCCCCATATTTGCTGGGAAAGAGCCCCTCTTTTTTCTCAGTGTGGGTGAAAGATGAATATTTGCACCTCTTTTATTTTTCCTCATTCCTCTCTTGAGCCAAGATGGAATGTTTTCCTTGAAGTGAGCATTTCTGGTTGTGGGTGGCACTAAGCCAGGGAGAACTGTTCTCTTTTGCTCAGTTTGGCCCTGTTGCAGAGCCCAGCTCAGGGGTTCCCCAGAACTGAGCCTTCTGACCTTGTTCAGGGTGTGCAGACCACTGGGCCTTTCGGAAGGGCACCTGGAAAGTCTAAGCTTATCTGCATTAAGATGGAATCCTTGAGAAGAAGGGGATTCGCGCCCAGAATTGATGCAGTGACATCTATTCACTTCAGAGGGGAAATATGAAATTCACTGTGGGGTTTTCTAGCAGCCAGCATGAAGAGTAAAGCATGATCAGACATGGCAGGTGGTGAAGAATAGTGAGGCTCTCTGATACCTAACGAGCAACGCTGTACTGACATTTGCACACTGCGGCATCAGATGCACTTACTAGCCAGGGTTTCAGACCACATTCCAGTTTACGGTGGTTGTGAGTTAAACTTGAGACCCATCTGACTTGTCTCTTTTGAACGTTGAAATTGCAACTATCAAATCTGCAAAAATGCCAAGGGTCTACTGTTCATGGTTTGTAGCTAAAAATAGGCTGCTTAGGAGAAGTACAATTATTCCTGGGACTGAAAGCAAAGATAAATTTCTGCTTGTAGAGCACATCATGTCATGTAGTGAACCATATCCTCAACAAGATTCTTACAGTAAGTATGAATTTCATATGGCTAGGTTATTTTTGTTAATATTGCCTCACTGTAGTCTGAGGACATGTGCTCCCAGAGCACAATTCATTAGACATAATTTGAGGGTGAGGTGGGGTTGTGTTTGGTGTATAAGAAGAATTTGGTCCAAAACACACACCAGGAAGAATATTCTGGCAAAGCGTCAAGTCACTGGTATTTGTCTGAGTACATTTTCTTCCATACTCAACCTTCCAAGCTGGTTGTGGATGCTATTTTCAGCAGTGGATTATCTTCTGTTCTACTTGTTAAATGATCATTTTTATTTCTTAATACTCAGCAAAAAGCTCACCTCATCACAATGAATGAAGACAGGCTCTTTCTGACCTTGAGCAGAACATTAGATTATTATTATTATTTTTAAAGATTTTATTTATTTATTTGAGAGAGAAAGAGAGAGAGAGAGAGAGAGAGAGAGACAGCATGAGAGGGGAGAGGGTCAGAGGGAGAAGCAGACTCCCCGCTGAGCAGGGTGCCCGATGCTGGACTCGATCCCAGGACTCCAGGATCATGACCTGAGTCAAAGGCAGTCGCTTAACCAACTGAGCCACCCAGGCACCCTGAACGTTAGATTATTTAAATTGAAATGTAGAAGACAGAGAACTGGTGATCTTGCAACACAGGAGGCTTGTTAGCCAATGATTTAATCACTCTTGTTATTAAAGAGATGTGTAGCATCTCTTCTCTGTTGTTTTTCATCATTTGGTCAATTATATATCCTACAACAGTGGGTAAAACCCGTGGAAAGCCATATTGATTTAGCCCAGACAAGATAATTTGTCCAGTGTCATCTTTTCAAAAATTATCAATGATAATTCTTTCCTCTTTGAAAGTAGAAGAAAAAAATATATGATCAATATTTTTGCCTTATCTTGTCTGTTTCTGCTTACAGAGCTTCTACATATCAGAACTGGGGGGCGCCTGGGTGGCTCAGTGGGTTAAGCGTCTGACTCTTGATCTCAGTTCAGGTCCTGATCTCAGGGTGGTGAGTTTGAGCCCTGCATTGGGCTGCAAGCTGAACAGGGAGCCTACCTAAAAAAAAAAAAAAAAAAAAGTCAGAATTGGGGCTGGGTTTTAAGTGGACTGTCCTGCATCTGCTGTGATTTGTGGAGGCACTATTGTGTCAAGGAACCATGTTAAGATGTATGTGGGTATCACAAATCCCACAAGGCCTGCCCATCAGAGGTTTTTCTGGTCAACACAGATCAAGCATTCTCAAGGAGGGAGGTTGGAGGTGTGGTGGGGCAAAATCACTCCCAAGGGAGTGATAACTTATTCTTGGGGAGGGTGGGCAGGGACAAAAATATCTCAGCTATTTCAATAGTACATTGATTTGTGGCCCTCCAAAGGGACATGGTATATAAACGGCATATTTGTAGTGTTAAAATTTAATGGTGGGCATGATTAGGAGAAAAAAATGTCTATTGGTGTAGAAAGGTATATTTATATGATGCTGCAATTCTGCTGGATGTCATGTGGGGATGATGAGGATGATAGCATACACTTTTTTCTGTAGAGAAAGCAGATTTTAAAACTTTTTCGTCTTGCTTAACTGAAACGCTGCCTGCTTATTAGGACTACCTCATTTGTCCCTACTCCCAGCCCTTGGCAATCACCGCTCCACTCTTTATTCTATGAATTTGACCACCTTAGAAATCTCATGTACGTGGAATCATGCAGTCTTTGTTTTTCTGTGACATGTTAGCATATTTAGCAGAATTATTTAGCACCCTGTCCTCAAAGTTCATCCATGATATAGCATAGGAAGGGTTTGTCTTTTTATTTATTTATTTATTATTTTATTTTTATTTTATTTTTAAAGATTTTTATTTATTTATTTATTTGAGAGAGAGAGAATGAGAGACAGAGAGCACGAGAGGGAAGAGGGTCAGAGGGAGAAGCAGACCCCCCACTGAGCAGGGAGCCCGACATGGGACTCGATCCCGGGACTCCAGGATCATGACCTGAGCCGAAGGCAGTCGCTTAACCAACTGAGCCACCCAGGCGTGCTTTATTTATTTTTTAAAGTTGATTTTTTTTTAATAATCTCTACACCCAACATGGGGCTCGAACTCATGACCCTGAGATCAAGAGTCACATGCTCTTCCAACTGAGCCAGCTGGGCAGCCCAGGATTTACCTTTTTAGAGGCTGAATAATATCCCATTGTATGTATATACCACATTCTTTATCCATTCATCCATTAATGGACGTTGAGTTTCCTTCCATAACTTGGCTATTGGGAATAGTGTTGCAGTGAAGATGGGAGTGCTTACTCTCTTTGAGATCCTGATTCAATTCTTATAGATAAATACTTGGAAGGGGGATTGCTGGATATGGTAACTCTATTTTTCATTTTTTGAGGATTTTTCCATAGTTTTCCATAACGACTGCGCCGTTATGCATTCCCACCAACAGTGCACAAGGGTTCCACTTTCTGTATATCCTCGCCAACACTTGTCTTTTGTGACATGCCATTTATTAAGCATGTAGTATGTGCTAGTGACTGTGCTAAGCACCATGTATGCATGATGTCAGTTAGTCTTCAGAAGACCAAGTATGAAAGTTGAGGCTTGGAGAGGTTAGGCAAGTTGTGCAGGGGAGGCGGTAGTGTTTAGTGTTTGAGAACTCAGGCATGAGGCCAGGTGTCAAAGGATAGCATTTGCTAGTCATTTGAACTCTGTGAGGCCTTGTTTCCTCAATTATAAATTGGAAATACTAACTGTACGTCTCTAAAGGGTTATTGTTAAGAATTAATATGAGAGCACCAAAAACTAATGATGTAATATATGGTGATTAACATAACAATAAAAAAATAAAAAAAAAGAATTAATATGAGAAAATGCATTTACATGCTTAGCAAAGTGTCTGAGTAAATCTTGGTTATTGTTGTCATGATAATAATTTTTATTAGTACAGCTTTGGTCTCAAGTCACCTCCCTTGTGGTTTCAACTGGAGTGCTACATATTGGCTTTGGTATTCATGCTTTTTTTTTTTTTTTAACTTACGTATGCTTCTTGGGTTTAGTTTCTTTCCCTGAACTTGATAAACATCCATAAATATGCTTCTAAGGATAATAAGCTGGCATTTTATGGTATAACCAAGCATATAACAACATTTAATTGCATAGATGCTATTTTATCTTTCAAACATGTTTGATAGTTGAGATGCCTAGTCAATAAAAGGCAAGTGTCTAACTAGAACATGTTTTGTACATATACCACAGAGGATTAATATAATTGGTCTCCAAAGAGCTTTTATAAATCATTAAGAGACAACAAATATTCCAATAGAAAAATGAGCAAAGGACATGAGGCAATTTATTTATATTTATTTATTTATTTATTTATTTAAATCTTTATTTATTTATTTATTTATTTATTTGACGGAGAGACACAGCAAGAGCAGGAACACAAGCAGGGCGAGTGGGAGAGGGAGAAGCAGGCTTCCCGCTGAGCAGGGAGCCCGATGCGGGACTCGATCCCAGAACCCTGGGATCATGACCTGAGCCAAAGGCAGACGCTTAACGACTGAGCCACCCAGGTGCCCTATTTATATTTTTTTAAAAGTTTCTTTTTTTAGGGGCGCCTGGGTGGCTCAGTTGTTAAGCATCTGCCTTCGGCTCGGGTCATGATCCCATCTTCCTGGGATCAAGCCCCGCATCGGGCTCCCTGCTCCGTGGGAGGCCTGCTTCTCCCTCTCCCATTCCCCCTGCTTGTGTTCCCTCTCTCGCTGTGTCTCTCTCTGTCAAATAAATAAGTAAAATCTTTAAAAAAAAAAAAGGTTTTTTTTTAGTAATCTGTACACCCAACGTGGGGTTTGAACTCACAACCCCAAGATCAAGAGTCACATGCTGTTCTGTCTAAGCCAGCCAGGAGCCTCGGACATGAGGCAATTTATGCCAAAACAAAATACAAATGGCTAATAAACATGAAAAAGTATATACTTTGTAGTATTACAACAACAAATTATCATCTTTGCTCCTAAAATTGGCAAAATTTAAATCAGAGTACCTGTTGCTGGTAAGAATGTGAAAAAGTGAGCAATCATACACCATTGTTGACAGCATAAAATGATTTGACCCATTATTAAAAAAGACAGATATTTCTAGACCAAAGTTTATATGTATCCAAAGGCTTAAAAAGCATGCAAACTGGGGCGCCTGGGTGACTCAGTCAGTTAAGTGCCTGTTTTTGGCTCAGGTCATGATCCCAGGGTCCTGGGATCGAGTCCCACATCGGGCTCCCTGCTTATGGGAAGCCTGCTTCTCCCTCTCCCACTGCCCCTGCTTGTGTTCCCTCTCTCGCTGTCTCTCTCTGTCAAATAAATAAATAAAATATATTTTTTAAAAAAAGTATGCAAACCTTTTAACTTAAAAATTCCAATTCTAGGAATTTAACTAAGGCAAAATCAGATGAGTGGAGAGATGTATGTATAGAGATATTTAATGCATCTGTATTTGTAACAGTAAAAAATTAGAAGCAGCCTAAATGTTCAGTATTAGCTATTATGGTTGTTATTATCAAAGATGAAATTGTTCAGTGAGGTGGAAATTTTCTTTTCAAGTAATATTGTTGAAGTAAAAACTCAGACCAGTGCTATGATACCATGTTTTTTTTAGAAGGAAAAAGTATGCATATAGCCACAGAAAAATATTGGAAGCACATATTTCAAAATTTTGGATTTTTAATTTTTTTTTTTTAAAGATTTTATTTATTTATTTGATGGAGAGAGACACAGTGAGAGAAGGAACACAAGCAGGGGGAGTGGGAGAGGGAGAAGCAGGCTTCCCGCCGAGCAAGGAGCCCGATGTGGGGCTCGATCCCAGGACCCTGGGATCATGACCTGAGCCGAAGGCAGACGCTTAACGACTGAGCCACCCAGGCGCCCCTTTAATTTTTTTTAATATTTTGGATTTTTTAAAAGTAATCCTGGGACACCTGGGTGGTTCAGTCAGGTAAGTGCCTGCTTTCGGCTCAGATCATGATCCCAGAGTCCTGGGATCGAATCCTCCATTGGGCTCTTTGCTCAGCGGAAAGCCTGCCTCTCCCTCTGCTCCCCCTTCCCCCCACTCATGCTCACTCTCTCTTTCTCTGACAAATAAATAAATAAAATCTTTTTTTTTCTTCCTTAAAGATTCCATTCATTTATTTATTCATGAAAGACAGAGAGAGAGAGAGAGAGAGGCAGAGGGAAAAGCAGGCTCCCAAGGAGCAGGGAGCCTGATGCGGGACTCGACCCCAGGACCCCGGGATCATGACCCGAGCTGAAGGCAGACGCCCAACCATCTGAGCCACCCAGGCGCCCCATAAATAAAATCTTGAAAAAAAAAATAAAAGTAATCTCTACACCCAACATGGGGCTCAAATTTATAATCCCAACATTAAGAGTTGCATGCTTTACTGACTGAGCCAGCCAGGCGCCCCTCCAGATTTTGAAAGCAATTGCCTTTGCGTGTAGAATGATTGTTAGGTGATTATTTTCTCTTTTCAAAATTGTTCTGGGTTGAGAATGTATTACACTTTAGTTAGTTGCTGCATAACAGACCATTGCAAATTTTTTTTTAAAAGATTTTATTTATTTATTTGACAGAGAAAGACACAGCGAGAGAGGGAACACAAGCAGGGGGAGTGGCAGAGAGAGAAGCAGGCTCCTCACTGAGCAGGGAGCCCGATGCGGGGCTCGATCCCAGGACCCTGGGACCATGACCTGAGCCGAAGGCACACGCTTACCGACATTGTAAATTTAGGGGTGTAGAACATCAATCATTTTCCTATGTTGACAAGTTCTAGAATTTGGAAAGGTCAGAGCAGGGACAGCTTGTATCTCTTTCACTATGTGTCTGACCTCGGCTGGGAAGAAACTAAAGTCCAGGGGTGACTCAACAGCGGGGGCTGGAATTATCGGAAGGCCACTTCACTCGCTTGTGGGCTAGGAGGATTTGAAGAACGGATTTACCCGCTGGAGCGCCTCCTTGTGGACTCTCCATGTGGTGTGGCTCCATCCCAGCCTGTTGGTCTCGGTGTAGTTGGACTCCTGACATGATGGCTCAGGGCTTCAGGTATGAGATGGTACAGTGAGCAAGCCAGACGCTGCATTGCCTTTTCTGAGTTGGCCTTGGAAGTTGTGTGGCATCACTTCTGCTTCTCTTGGGTACACATTACAGGTTCATCCATATTCAAGGGAGAAGGGGCATAAACACCACTTCTTGGTCACATTGTAGAACAGTGAGATGAGAGATAGTGTTACAGTCGTCTTTGGAAAATACACACCTATTACTCTTGTAATTAATTAAAAAAACTCCAATAATGTCATTGTATTTTTTATTAAAGCTTATTATAAAATACCTAGGAGCCTAATTCTGTGAGGTTTGGATTGGAGAAGCATTTTGCATGATTGAGTTGAGAACAACCTTCCCAAGGATCTGTGTGTTGTTCCCTGTGTCTTGGTTGAGTTCCCTGCCCTTGATGTGTTCCTGTGTGTGGGCACGAGGGTAGAAGTGGAGGTGAGTTGGGGCTAGGGTTGCCAGATACAATATCGGGTGCCCAGTGACATTTGAATTTCAGAAAAATAAGTGTTTAGTATAAGCATGCTCCCAATTATCGTATGGACCGTACTTATACTAAACAGTTATTCATTGCTTATGTGAAATTTAAATTCCACTGGGCATTCTGTATTACTGTTTGCTAAATCTGGCAGCCATAATTGGGGGGACATCTGGAGATAAGCCGGAATGGTCATTGCCACATTCTCTTGACTCTCCCTGTGTTCAGCAATGAACGGAAGAGCTTTCGGCAGTAGTAGAGAGATTCTATTTTCAGTGTGGGCATCAGCACCCTCTGAGAATAGAACAGGGGGAGAGATGGGGTGAGGGAAAGAATGTCTTCAACATGTGAGAGGGATCAGCCAGTAGAGGCCGGAAACCTGGACTGGATTCCTGGACTTGTTGAAAACTCCCCACGACCTTGGACAAGTCACTAAATCCCTCTGAGGGCCAAGTGTGTTCTGTGAATCATACTAACCCGACATAGGGGTGTTGGGAGGTTGGATGTGAGAGGAGGAAAATTGCTTTGAAAACCTTACCAACATCTCTACAAAGGAAGATTTAAGGGTCAGTGCAAGTTCCCTTACCCTGAGCCTGGTGAGCTCAGGACAGTGAGAGGTACACCCGAGGGGCTTTCTCTACAGGCTTTTCAATCATGGGATCACATCCTTGTTTTAGGGATGAGCGAGAGGGAGGGTGGAGGGGCAAAGGGAGAGGGAGAGAGAGAGAATCTTAAGCAGGCTCCACACCCAGCACAGAGCCTGGCATGAGGCTCGATCTCACAATCCTGAGATCATGAGCCGAAATCAAGAGTCGGTGCTTAACTGACTGAGCCACCCAGGCGCCCCCTGTTTTTCAGCAAAATAGGACACCAAGGTGCTGTGGCTTTTTAGAGTCTATCATCCCCTGTCCCACCATGAGCTACAGGAGTGAGGAAAAGAGCAGACTTTTCTGTTAAATAGTGAAATGTGTCATTAAGTGCTGCTTTTTCTTCCTCTTTGTTTATTGGCTGTGACTCTGTCTTCTTCAGTGGAGTTCACACAAGTTGAAGGCTAATGTGCTTTAAAAAATTACATTCTTTTCCTCCTCTCTTTGCTAAGATGCAGTTTTAGTAGCTAAAATTAAGACTAGTGAATTCAGGCCTGTTTCCAAATGGAGATCTGGCCAATGACAAAGGGCTTTTTTTGTTGTTGTTTATCAGTTGCTAGGTAGAAAAGGATCCTGCATAGCTGCAACCTGGCATATTTCCTCAGAAGTGAGAGCGAGAGGGGGCACCTGAGTGGCTCAGTCGTTGGGCGTCTGCCTTCGGCTCAGGTCATGATCCCAGGGTCCTGGGATCGAGCCCCACATCGGGCTCCCTGTTCCATGGGAGGCCTGCTTCTCCCTCTCCCACTCCCCCTGCTTGTGTTCCCTCTCTCTCAGTGTCTCTCTCTCTGTCAAATAAATAAATAAAATCTTTAAAAAAAAAAAAAAAAAGAAGTGAGAGCGAGAGAGCTCATCGATGAATAAGAAAGTAATTTTTACATCATTCCTGTGAAGATAGAAGAGACAATCACATTTTTATTGCTTGTATTGTCAGTGACTTAATTAGAGCAAAACTTCTATTAATTAGGAACCAGTTGGTCTGCAGATTTGCCCCACCTCCAAGTCTACCTTTTAGCACTGAGAGCATTGTTGAGCAAATACTCAAATATTTGCTGAGTATTAATTTAGTAAAACAGGTCACTCTTAAGAAAACTTCACATTTTAAGTTCATTAAAAATAAATACATTAACATAATTTTAAGGATATCTTGATTTGGGTATGCATTCAGTTCAGTTTCTCATTTTTTGTATTTCTTCTTCTTTTTAAGATTTATTTATTTTTAGAAGGAGAGGAGGGAGGGGCAGAGGGAGAGGGAGGGAGAGAATCTTTTTTTATTTTATTTTATTTATTTATTTGACAGAGAGAGACACAGCGAGAGAGGGAAC
>NW_027397067.1:20924237-20933041 GCF_003265705.2 Callorhinus ursinus | reverse complement strand
CAGGACCCTGGGATCATGACCTGAGCTGAAGTCAGACGCTTAACGACTGAGCCACCCAGGCGCCCCAAGCCTCCAACTCTTGATTTTGGCTCAGGTCATGATCTCAGGGTTGTGAGATCAAGCCTCACGTTGGGCTCCACAGCCAGTGTGGAGCCTGCTTAAGATTCTCTCTTTGTCTCTCTCTCTCTTTCTGCCCCTCCTCCAAAAATAAAAAATAAAATAAACAAGTGAGACTACATCAAGTCTTCTGTACAGTGAAAGAAAAAGAAAAGCTTCTGTACAGCAAAGGAAACCATCAACAAAGTGAAAAGACCTGTGGAATGGGAAAATTATTTGCAAACCATATATCTGATGAAAAGTTAATATCCAAACTACATAAAGAACTCATACAATTCAAAAGCAGAAAACAAATAACCCAATTACAAAATGGATAAAGGACATGAATAGACATTTTTCCCAAAGAAGATACACAAAAGGCCAACAGAAACGATAGAAAGATGCTCAACATTACTAGTCATTAGGGAAATGTAAATTAAAACCACAATGAGATATCACCTCATGTCTGTTAGAATGGCCATCATCAAAAAGACAAGAAATAAGTGCTGGCAAGGATGTGGAGAAAAGAGAGCCCTTGCGCACTGTGGGTGAGAATGTAAATTGGTGTAGCCACCATGGAAAACTGTATGAAGGATCCTCAAAAAATTAAAAATAGAAATACCATATGATCCTGCAATTCCACTTCTGGGAATGTATCCGAAGGAAACAAAATATCTGCACCCCCATGTTCATAGCAGCCTTATTTACAATAGCCAAGACATGGAAACAACCTGTGTCCATCGATGGATGAATGGATAATGAAGTCGTGGTGTATATATACCATGGAATATATTCAGTAATTAAAAAAATGAGGAAATCCTGCTATTTGTGACAACGTGGATGGATCTCAAGGGCATTATGCTGAATGAAATAAGTCAGAGACAGGCAAATGCTGTATGATCTCACTGATAGGTTGAGTCTACAAAAAGCCAGAGGGTGGGGGAGGAGGGAATTAGAGGAAGGTGGTCACAAGGTACAAGTTTCTAGTTATAAGTACTAAGGACCTAATGTACAACATGATGACTACAGCAAACACTGCAGTGTGATAGATAGGAAAGTTGTAAAGAGAGTAGATCCTAAGAGTTCTCGTCCCAGGGAAAATTTTCTCTTTTCTTCTTTCTTTCCTTTTCATTGCATCTCTGTGAGATGATGCATGTTAGCCAAACCTATTGTGGTTATCATTTTGCAATATGTGTAAATCAAACCGTCATGCTGTACATCGTAAACTTATACACAGTGGTGTATTATTTCTTAATAAATTGGAAAAAAAATTTTTGTCCGATCGTCCAAAGGCTCAGAGTTAGAAGTGTACCCATTTTATGAGAACAGCTTGCCAGGAGCTTCCAGGAAAGAACACTTTATACTGTTGGAAAGGGTTTTAATTATTCCTACTTTTGTCTAAATAATCTTAGTCTTTTTAAGTATCTTTCTAAATAATTTTTTTTAAAGATTTTATTTATTTATTTGAGAGAAAGAATGAGAGAGAGAGAGAGAGCACATGAGAGGGGAGAGGGTCAGAGGGAGAAGCAGACTCCCTGCCGAGCAGGGAGCCCGATGTGGGACTCGATCCCGGGACTCCAGGATCATGACCTGAGCCGAAGGCAGTCGCTTAACCAACTGAGCCACCCAGGCGCCCTAAATAATTTTTTTTCAAACTTTTTAGTCATTGTGGCTAAGCTTCGAGTTTTTCCAAGTTTAAATAGGCAGGTAAGGACCTAGGAAGTAATATATTCTGTGTATATTGAATTCTAGGAAGAGAACTAAATACAACTTTAGGGGCACCTGGGTGTCTCAGTCAGTTAAGCATCTGCCTTCGGCTCAGGTCATGATCCCGGGGTCCTGGGATCGAGTCCTGCATCAGGCTCCGTGCTCGGGGGGGGGGGAGCTGGCTTCTCCCCTGCCTGCCTTTCCCCCTGCTTGTGCTTGCTCTCTCCCTCTCTCTCAATCTGTCAAATAAAAAACAAAACAAAACAAAAAAGAACTAAATACGACTTCAAACTGCCGACATCATACAATGTATCTAAATGAGAAAATAGCAAAAGCAATGTGATGTTAGCTGAAGCACCTCTAGAGTTCACTGTCACCAGCAGCAGAGTGTGGAGGAAATGGTCCCTCAGAAGAGGGCCCTTGTCTTTACTTACTGCTTTAGTCTTGAAATTTTACATGCAAAACCTTCATTCAAACAGCAGGACTGCAGCAGATTTAGTTCAATGGGAGCTAGGAAATTAAGCTGAAAGAGATTTCCTTCTTCTGTGAAGCCACTCATCCCGGGTATTCGAAAATTTTGCTTTCAGGAATGTTTTTTTCCCAGGTATCTTACGTAGCAAAAATATATGTTTATTTACATAAAACTCATGGCTTCATTTTGTTAAAGAGAAGCCAGTGGAAAGTGTGTGTGCAATACTGTGCAGATTTGCTCCAACAGGGCTGGCTATTGTGGAGAGAATCCAGGGCTGGAATCTGCCAAACGTTGCCACTATTTACTCAGTTAAATGAGCTCATGCTCCAAGGGCATTAGCACAATGCCTGTCATGTGAAACTACTCTTATAACTACCATTAAATCTCATATGTTATGAAGTAGGTGGTAGAGTTACCCCCACTTTACACATAGGGGGTTAGTAAATGGCAGAGCTGGGATTTGAGCTTCAAGTTGGTGAGGCGACACTGGGTAGGTGCCTTTAGATCCTGCTTTCTTAGCTGTGTCAAGGTTAAAAGTAAAACAGCCAGGTGTTTTTTTGTTTGTTTTGTTTTACCAGCTAAATGGGTTTATTTGGGAATAGCAGAGGAATTGCAAATTAGGGACATTCCAGCGATGGCAAAGCATAGGCAAGTCTGGGGAGGAATGTCACTTTATAGAGAAAAGGAGGAAGTTGGGAGGGGCTGCTTCGTATGAAAGTCCATTGGAGGAAATAGAGTGTTTAGGGTGATGACAGTTCCTCATTGGCTGAGTTGTGGTATTTTTCTTACTGGCTGAGCTTGGTGTTGGGCAAGGAGACATTCTTTCTCCTGGAGTAGTAAAGTAGGCTTCTTCTGGTTGGGAATCCTCTTTTGGGATCTGCAATGAATAAGTGGTAGGGTGCAAGACCTCCCCCTACTGGTCCCCCCACACATTAAATTTTATTTTTATTTTTTTTAAAGATTTGTTTATTTATTTATTTGAGAGAGAGAGAGAGAGAGAGAGAGGGCATGTAAGCAATTGCAAATGCAGGGAGGGGCAGAGAGAGAGACAGAATCTCTAGCAGACTCCCCTCTGAGCGGGGAGCCCGAATCTGGGCTTGATCTTACCACCCTGAGATCATGACCTGAGCCTAAATCAACAGCCAGACACTTAACTGAGCCACCCATTTTATTTTATTTTTAAAATTTTTATTATTTTTTTAAAGATTTCTTTTGTTTATTTGTCAGAGAGAGAGACAGAGAGAGAGAGCACAAGCAGGGGGAGCCCAGAGGGAGAGGGAGAAGCACACTCCCCTCTGAGCGGGGAACCCAATATGGGACTCAATCCCAGCACCTTGGGATCATAACCTGAGCCGAGGGTAGACGCTTAACTGACTGAGCCACCCAGGCCACCCAGGCGCCCCTCTCCCCACCCATTTTAACCCATTTTATTTTATTTATTTATTTTTTAATATTTTATTTATTTATTTGACAGAGAGAGATAGCGAGAGAAGGAACACAAGCAGGGGGAGTGGGAGAGGGAGAAGCAGGCTTCCCGCCGAGCAAGGAGCCCGATGTGGGGCTCGATCCCAGGACCCTGGGATCATGACCTGAGCCGAAGGCAGACGCTTAACGACTGAGCCACCCAGGCGCCCCGTTTTAACCCATTTTAAAAGAGGTTTCCTTTCTTTAGCTTCATAGCTACATAAAGAAGCTGTCACTGAAGCCCTTACTTCCTCAGCTTGCACTATTCTTGGGACTTATCAAATCTGGTGGGAACACTTGTAGTGATGTATAGAACCCCCAGCCTCTTCCTGTGTTTTTCCCTCTAGCTTCTTCCCTTCTCCCTTTGGGTGTTGATGCCTTGCTTAGAATTTGCAGCTTCAGATGTGGCCGTTCACAGCTCTTCCCCTTCTGTGTCCACTGGAGCCCTTTCTTTTCTGGTCTTGTGTTTTTACCATGTTTCTTGCGGTTGGTGGGATTGAAGGGAATCTTTGTCCTATAATCAATAATTCCATCATTTTTCTAGGCCCTTAAAACGTAGCCAGCCACCTCTTTTGGGTATAAAGCTTCTTGGGGCCAGGGCTGCAGCATCTGGGGGAAAACCTGCATGATGCATTCCTTGATGATCATTTTATTCAGTTCTAGTTGTTCAGATAGGCAGATGTATTCTCCTTGTTCTTTGTTCTTCTTTCCTTCTTGTATCTCAGACTTTCTCTGTGGTGTCACATTCTACATGCCTGAAATTACAACTATGAGAGTTTCCCTTAGTGAAGATTTGCTGGTGACCAACTCTGTTTTTGTTTGTCTGGAAAGGCCTTTATTTGTCCTTCTTAAGGCTATTTTTGGTCTGTACAGGACTCTACATTGGCAATTACTTTTTTTTTAAAGATTTTATTTATTTATTTGACAGAGAGAGACACAGCGAGAGAAGGAACACAAGCAGGGGGAGTGGGAGAGGGAGAAGCAGGCTTCCCATGAGCAGGGAGCCCGACGTGGGGCTCGATCCCAGGACCTTGGGATCATGACCTGAGCCGAAGGTGGATGCTTAATGACTGAGCCGCCCAGGTGCCCCCATTGGCAATTACCTTTTTATAGAACATTGAGGATATCATTCTGCTTTCTTGTTTCCCTTATTGCTGTTGACTGTCAGTCTAGCTCTTCTCAAGTTAATTTGTCTTTATTCTTAGATGCTTTTTATATTTGATTTTATTATACTTTTTAAAGATTTTATTTATTTATTTGACAGAGGGAGAGGGAGAGAGGGAGAGAAAGAGAGCATACATGAGCAGGGGCAGAGGGAGAAGGAGAAGCAGGCTCCCCGCTGAGCAGGGAGCCCGATGTGGGACTCGATCCCAGGACCCCGGGATCATGATCTGAGCCAAAGGCAGATGCTTAACCGACTGAGTCACCCAGGCGCCCCTTAGATGCTTTTTTTTTTTTTTAAAGATTGATTTATTTATTTGAGAGAAAGCGAGAATGCATGTGCACATGAACAGGGAGAGGGGCATAGGGAAAGAATCCCAAGTAGGTTCTACGCTTAGTGCAGAGCCCAATGCAGGGCTCGATCTCACGGCCCTGAGAACATGACTTGAGCTGAAATCCAGAGTCTGTTGCTTAACTGACTGAGCCACCCAGGCGCCCCTACTCTTAGATGCTTTTAAGATTTTTTGTCTTCGTTCTTCTGCTGTTTTATTATGACGCATTTAGTTGTATATTTGTTGTTTTTATCTATTCTTGGAGTACATTAGGTTCCTTGAATCTGTGTACTGGTGTTTTCCATTATTTTGGAAAATTATCAGTCATTCTCTTTACACTTATCACTTCTGCTCCATTTATCTCCTCTCCTACTGGAACGCTGATTAAATGCAGGTTAGGGGCGCCTGGATGGCTCAGTCGGTTAAGCGTCTGCCTTCGGCTCAGGTCATGATCCCGGGGTCCTGGGATCGAGCCCCGCATCGGGCTCCCTGCTCCGCGGGAAGCCTGCTTCTCCCTCTCCTTCTGCCTGCCACTCTGCCTACTTGTGCTCTCTCTCTATCTCTCTGTCAAATAAATAAATAAAATCTTAAAAAAAAAATGCAGACCTTTTCCCCTGTTACATTTTGCAACTTTTGTTTCTCTTAGCTGCATTCTGGCTTCTGATTTACTTTCTAGTTTATTAGTTCTATCTTTAATTTCCTTTGAAACATGTCCAGTGAGTTTCGAATACTGTTATTATGTCTTTTATTTAAAAAGAAATCAGTTTTTTTCTTTGTTTCATTGTTTGTTTTAAATCGTTTAGCGGGCTTATCCCTAACAAAAATAAATGGATGTGTGGCATTTCTGGGAAACAGTACAGTTTTGCAAGGACTCATTGAATTTATGTTAACCGAGAGAAAGGATTTGACAAGTTTTCTTTATTCTGACTTTAGCATATTCCTGTCCCTTAAATCGCTGAAGGAGTGTCTGTCTCTGATGGTGGCAGAGGCAGAACACAAACAGCTTCACAGCTTTTAGATGCAGTTTTTGATGACAGAAAGATTCCGCAGGGTGTTAGCTATAAGAAAGGAGCGTGCATGATCCTGAGTGACAGTGGTCCTCATGCATTCTTTCTTTTTATGCGTGTTTGTGATAATAAGGACTCTAAAGTATGTGGCCCTGCTTGCCTTCTTGCCTGGATCCTAGAGTGATACTCTCTGCTAGATCTCTTTTTGTTGTTTCCTATTTTCTTCACACAGTTCAAGCTTGTATTTCATTTCTTTAAATACAGTGAGGGAGATTTTTTACAAAATGGCCGCCAGAATTACCATACTCTTGGATATGGATATCCATGCTGTCGCTCCGTTTGGCTATGTGACACACTTGGGTTAGTGGGGAAGTAGCAAACTCCTAAGAAAAGGCATCAAAAGCGCTAGTGCATTAGGGCTTGTCTTCTCATCCTACTGGCTATGCTTTGTTAGTATGTGAACGGTCCTGGGCTAGCCTCTTGGAAGATGGGACATGTAGAAGGAGACCGCAGCATTTCCAACCATTCCAGGCATTCCTGCAGTCCCAGATACGGATGAGGCCATCCTAGACCATCCAGCCCTAGCTGAGTCTGCCCAGATCAGAAAATGCTCCCAACTAACCCAAATTCATGAGTAATAGAAATGTTTGTTGTTAAGGGCGCCTGGGTGGCTCAGTCAGTTAAGCATCTGCCTTCGGCTCAGGTCATGATCCCAGGGTCCTGGGATCGAGCTCCGTGTCAGGTTCCCTGCTCAGCGGGGAGTTTGCTTCTCCCTCTCTCTTCTGCCTGCCGCTCTCTCTGCTTGTGCTCTCTCTCTCTCTTTCTCTGTATCAAATGAACAAATAAAATCTTAAAAAAAAAGTTTGTTGTTCTAAGCCATTGAGTTCAGGTGGTTTGTCATTTAGAAAAATATGACACACATAGTAAGCATAGTTTAAAAAAAAACCTGTCAGTAAATTCAATATTTGTAGTCTTTGTGGGTCTGTTTCTGCTGAGTATTTTTCTCCTGCTGATCTCACTCTTGATACCTTGTTTCCCCATGTGCTTGTTATTTATTAAATTTTTTAAAAGATGTTTTATTTTTATTATTTATTTATTTTTTAGATTTTATTTTGTTGTTTTTAAAAAAGATTTATATATTTATTTGGGGGGGCAGAGGGGGAGGGAGCAGACTCTCCACTGAGCAGGGAGCCCGATGCGGGGCTCCATCCCAGGACCCTGAGATCATGACCTGAGCCGAAACCAACAGTGGGTTGCTTAGCCAACTGAGCCACCAAAGCGCTCCCCCCAATTTTTTTATTTTTAAGTAATCTTTGTACCCAATGTGGGGCTCTAACTTACAACCCTGAAATCAAGAGTCATATGCTCTACTGACTGAGCCAGCCAGGTACCCCTGTGCTTGTTATTTTTGACTATGTAGTGTTCATTTATTTTTCTATGCCAAATGTGAACTGTAAAATGATAGTTCTCTTAAGTTAACTTATCTTTAAAGATTTTATTTATTTTTTTAAGTAGGCTTTACGCCCAGCATGGAGCCCAACGAGGGGCTTGAACTCACCACCCTGAGATCAACACCTGAACCGAGATCATGAGTCGGATGCTTAACTGACTGAGCCACCAGGGGCCCCTAAAGATTTTATTTTTAAGTAATCTCTACACCCTACATGGGACTTGTATTTACATCCCTGAGATCAAGGGTCATATGCTCTACCGACTGAGCCAGCCAGTTGCCCCCAGTTTTCTTAAATTTCATTAACAGATTTAATGCAACCCCCTAATTTTAAAAATATCTGACCAAATGATTCTAACATTCAGTTTAAAGAATAAATAGATACAACAAAGGTGAAATATTCTAGGAAAAAAGCCACTGAAAGGAAACTAGTCTTACTGAATATTTAGGTATAACGATTATAACAACTTGGACTGGTGCCACAAGAGAAATAACTATTAATGGGATAGAGGAAGCCTGAGTAATAGACTTGATCATAGGTAGGAAATGATGGGAAATAAACAATAGAAAAGGGAGAGATTATTTCATAAGTGAAATCTGGCTACTGATGGGGTTGGAGGGGAAAAATCTGATTCATGTCTTACCTAGTTTTTATCTCCTTCATTGACCATAATGGAAACTGGAGAATCAAGACTTGAAGGATAGTTTATTTTGGAAGTCTGAGCTCAGTAAGTCTTGCAGAACCAATTGTTGGTTTTGGTGTGTGAGGTGGAGGGAACATGTCTAGGTATCTGCTCTACATATAGGAGCATGTGTGAGTGTGTGTGTATGTCTGAGTACTTACTCATTATAACATTATGCAAAATAGTAAAAATTGGAATTACCTTTGATGATCAACATGGAAATAGTCAAATTAATTTTGGTGCATTCATATAATATTATACCAAAATATTAAATATTGTATCAACTAGGGGCACCTGGGTTGCTCATTTGGTAAAGTGTCCGATCTCAGGGTAGTGAGATTAAGCCCTGTGTGGGGCTCCACGCTCAGTGGGCAGTCTGCCTCTCTCCTCTCCTTCTGCCCCTCCCCCTACTCATGTGCCTGTGCACGTGCA